>NC_079217.1:54588478-54888478 GCF_029633865.1 Lampris incognitus
CCGGAGGTAACATGGAGATTCGAACTGGTGATCCCCGTGTTGGTAGGCAATGGAATAGACACCCACACCACTCAGACGCCCCATAGATATATTCTCTAAGTTCACAGTGGCAGTCCCAACTTGAGCTCAGAAGGCCATGACATTGGCAAGAATTTTGGTGAAGGAATTGATTCATAAGTATGTAGTTCTGCAAAGAATTCACTCAGATCAGGGAAGATGTTTTGAAGCAGAGAAAATATGGACTCTGTAAGGTTTATGGAATGAGCCAGAGCTGCACCACCCCTTATCACCCACAGGGAAATAGGCAGTGTGAAGGTTTTGATCGCACTCTCCATGACCTGCTGAGAACAGTTGGAGTGTTTGCTAGAGGTGGTGTTTGCATATAATACATCAGAGCATTCCAGCACTGGCTATACGTCATACTTCTTGATGTTTGGCAAGTCCCCAAATCTGCCAGTTGACATTTTGTTAGCAGTAAAGGACGAGGAGTTTAGTTGGACTGATGATGATTGGATCTCTGCACACCAATGGCAGTTAAGGGCCGTTTACAGTCATGCACAGAGGCAAATGGCACTTCATGCAGAGGTCCGTAGATGAAGTCACAGACCCTCTTCATGACAAAGTGCTCTGCATGAGGGTCAATTGGTCTACAAGTGGAATTGCACCTTCAAGATTCAGGATGTGTAGCTTCCAGTGCAATACCAGGTGTTGTCTCAGCCAAATCCCGAAGGGGCGTTTTACACCATCGCTCCAGTGGATGGTTTCCAGGCTCCCAGTAGTGTACACTGGCTTGAACTCTGGCCCTGTGGTACTGGTCAGCCTGCGAACCAGACTCCAGGGGTGAGTGGAGAATCTGGCTCTGGACAGAATGGGGTTTCTGCTGATGAGGGGTCAGAAGAGGAAGCTGTGGTGTTGCTAATAAAGTGTTCCCCAGAAGTGGGGTCGGAAAGGAGGGACTATTATCAAGTGCCTGGACAGAACAGTGATTCAGAAGAAGTGGCGGTGGACATCCAGGCAAGGCCTTTGGGATATGAGCAGAGTGATGTGGAGGATGTAGTGGCTGATTCACAGCAGGGGTCTGAAACAGGGCTATCCAATGATGAATGGGACTCTTCTGCAGTTATGCTGTGGCAGTCTACCAGAAGCATGGCAGGAATGCACTCCAATCCTTTTCATCTATCACGATCTGCGATCCCAAGGCGATGAGGAAGGGCTGGAGCTCAGGTTGTGGATACCTTTAACAGTCTATGGTTAGGCACTCTAAAAGATATTCTGTCCACCTTTATTGATGATTTAAACAAGAGTCCAATGTTATAGGGTAACTGGACCTGGCAAATACTTAGCATTGCACCTCTATCATCGGGGCAAAGATCTATGTTACGGGGGTAAATGTAAGGTTTTGCAGCTGCGATTGTGGTTGGGTGCAGTGCTGCTCTGTATGGGTAGAGGAACTGGTTATTACGGTAGCTGAGCGTGTTGCTGTTGATGTCACAAGGACGTATTAAGCTTAGTTGGGGAATCATGCTGGCTGGACGTCGACTGCCTTGCGGCATGAGGCGATATTTTTCCCTGTGGCACTGAGGAGCTGAGGCTGAGGTACTAAATGGTATGTATGAACTATGTTATGTGTGAATTATCTGTGAACTATGTTATGGAGAAGTGTGCGCAAGGCTGATTGTGTTGAATTGTGAACTGAATCGCCATAAAAACCAAAAACCTGATACATTTTAAGTTGTGATAAGAATAAGCTGTGCCTGTTGAGAAACTATTTCTGAGTGTTTGTATTTGTTGGGGGGGGCAGTCTGTGACATTACATTATGTTATTACAATGTTATGGTATTATATTGTGCTTTAGAAAACCCAACATTTTACATATAGCCCCTTAAGAATTTATTATCACAAACCCTATTTTTACAGTCTGACCAAATTAGATTTCCCCAGTTTTAAAGAGTACATATTTTCCGTCCTTTTTTTGTTTTTTTGTTTTAGTTGAAGACTTTCAGGTTTGAAGGAGGTATAATACAGAGACATAAGGGGCATAATAAAAGGGAACCAGATAGCCAAACGCACTTTTGTCTTTTGTTTGCCTACCTTTCTTTGCAGGGACTTTGAAGGTCCCACAAACCATGTATATTAGCCATGTACTAGTTCAGTGGTTCCCAATCTGGGTCAAACACCCGCCGAAGATCACAGGGGATGCATGAAGCTGTCTGCTCTGAGGTTGTCAAAGTGCACATGTTAAATAAAAGCATAACTCACTTACTGGATAATTTATTTTATGCAAAAATCTGTATAGAAAATATTTTGAGATACATTTTTGGCCCCCCCCCCCTCTAAAATGTAGTTGAGCTACACCTAGTAACCACACCTCTGTGACCCGTCAATCTGCGCTATAAAACTGTGAGTGGGCAGTGTTGTCAGCTAGCAGCTAATGTTAGCTCATCTTGGTTTCTTCTTGCAGTCAGCAGCAGCACATTATGAATGAAACAACATGGCCGAGAAACGTAAAAGTGCGGCTGACTCTGTGTCAAGAAAAAAAGTAAGGCTTTATTTCGAGAGCTACCTTAACTTTGGTTTTATGGAAGGACAGGACTAGTCTCAGCCAGAATGTGTCATGTGTGGTGAGAAACTAGCTAATGACAGCATGAAGCCAAGCAAAATGAAATGACACCAAGAGACAAAACATCAAGAGACTGTTGGTGAAAGTCAGGAATTTTTTGTGAGGAGAAAGCAGGTGGCGCCATCAAGAAGATCCACCGACATCAGAAAAGCATTTGAACGATCAGGCAGGGATTTACACAGAGCCACGGAGGCAACATTTGAGTGTTCGCTATTAACTGCCAAGGCTAAAAAGCCACACACTGTTGGAGAGCAGCTTATCAAACCCACCTGTCTGAACATTGGAGAGAGGCTGTGTGGCCCACACGTGGTTGATAAAGTGAAAACCGTCCCACTCTCTGACAATGCCGTCAAAGACAGAATTGATAAAATGGCTGTTGATTGTTAGAACCAGCTGCACGAGAAGCTTAGGAATGTTCCCTTTGCCATTCAGTTGGATGAAACGACAACAGTGTCAGATAGGTCCGTGCTCATCGTTTATGTTCAATATGTTGACGGTGATAACTTGAAACAAGATTTTCTTATGTCTACCAATCTAACCACAACAACAACAGGCCAGGGTATTTTTATGGCTGTGGACTCCTATCTCTCATCCAACAATCTACGAGAGCCTTGTTGCATGCTGCATGGATGAGGCTGCAGCTATGATGAGCTTGCTGACCTTCAAGCCGACTCAGTATCAAACAAATATTTCCAGGAGAACGGATACAAAATTTTTTGGATAGTCAAAGGACACTGTTGCACCCGCACTGGCCAAACACAAGGCTACAAGGGTTATTCTCCCATTCATTCAGCACTACATATCTGTCTGAGACAGCCTTCAGTGCCCTTGTAACAATAAAAACAAAAGCCCACAACAGAGTCGATGTACACCAGGACTGCAGGCTGGCTGTCACAAGCATCGCACCTGACAATGCATCTCTGGTCAAAGGCATGCAAGCTCAAGGTGGCCATTAGTTTCTGAATGAACAGGATGGCACAGACTCAGTAAAAACATGTAAAAGTTATTGTTATTGAGCCAAATAACACATATAGTCCATGGGCCAGACGATATTTCGGTACACTCAAGGTGGCAAAACTTACTTATAATTTTTGAAAGGATCCATGTCTGTAGATGATATTTTGGTATGATAACCATTCCTGGGTGGCAGCTGTATCACAGTTATCAGCTCATGAAGTTAACCACCCGCTAAACTAAATTGCATTTTAGACGCTGGTGCATATCCTGGTTTAGCCTCATGGTCAGGACATTTTTCAATGTTCTATAATATTGTCTTTGGTATCATTTTAAAGGGGACCTTCTTAGCTTTCATTCAAGCCCTGTTGTGGATATTTCTCACAAATATAGAGGTCACTTGAGCTCTTCAACCCGTCAATAACACACATCTTTCTGCAATTTTCGCCTAAACTATATACTTTCTTTTAGCCCTGTGGCATCTAGGAATATCAGGGACACAAAACACAAAAACTGGAATACTCACAGGACTGTAAAGATTCAGGAAATGTATAATATACCCATACTATTTCATTGTGTGAGGTGATTGTGAGCCTTACATGAGAACTAGACCAAAGCCAGTTAGGTCACAAACTGGTCTCTATACATTTGTTTAAATACACAATCAAAATACATGATAAAAAGGAATACCATAGTGAGGTAATGAACTATTTTAATATTTTAAACAACATTGACATTTACATATACTTAGTCAATGATACATGTAATCCCATATCATTAGTGGGTATATGTAATGGTAATGGGTAGGGTAATGGGTGTATGTGAATATGGTTACATTATTGTTATCAAGCTCTGGGTAACCAAGTCCAGAATCAACATCCTGTGCATCAATAAACTACTACCACAGTAATACCATCAGAATCATCACACTGTCATTCATCAAACTGCTCGTTTCTCTCATCATCTGACTCCCCAAGTTCAAAGTCCAGTTCTGGACCAGCCTCCTGTTTTTGGTTACTGCAGGTCTGTAACCTGCACATGTCTGTGCATGGAAGTCCATTTGACAGGCACATGCAGCTTGGCATTTTGCATGAATGCACACACTTGCATGTTAGCATTTCCAAGACCACATCTGGTGCAGGTGGGGAGCGCATCCAGTAAATGGCCAGCTTGCCTTCATCGTCTGTCCATCCATACTCAGTAGGGCTTGGCACCACAGGGTTAGCCTGCAGACAGCACTTCCATATTGCTGCCTGATAGTTGGCTCGTTGAACATGCATAAAGAGACAGTCTCTACATGGTGGCAGCTGGCTGGACTCAACCTCTCCCCTTTTGGTGCAGAAGAGCTGGTAACGCAGTTTGTTCACCTCAGCAGTGCTGCTATTAGCAACATACATCCGACAGGTGAACTGCTCAATTTTCTGGAACAGCTCATCACTCACATTCCATGTCTGTCCCAGTTGACTAAAAGTCTCTTGGCAGGAAGTGTGCTTTCTCACTATCTTCAGGGCATTCAGCTTCCCTCGACCAGCGAATGCACTGACAGTGTCGCAGCCTGTGAAGGCATGTAAGCCAATTAGGCTGTCACAGATGCTGTCTCCAAGTGAACTTGCCAGTTTGGTGATGTCGACAAACCGTGTGCGGTTCTGAGTCCCACACTTCTGGTAGATGGGACAGGTGATGTCCTTCTGGAAGCCAAGACAAAGCACCATGACATCAGTGTCCTCAGCTGTGATGATAACTGACTTT
Organism: Lampris incognitus; assembly: GCF_029633865.1. Taxonomy (NCBI): domain Eukaryota; kingdom Metazoa; phylum Chordata; class Actinopteri; order Lampriformes; family Lampridae; genus Lampris; species Lampris incognitus. Next base: position 54,593,802 of record NC_079217.1, read on the forward strand.
GAGCCCGCATTTGCTGCATGCAATGCATGCAGGAGCAGACGGGTGTCAGCTTCTTCATGTGTGGAGTGCAGTTCTGCTGCTTCCTCACACCCATCTTCTGTCAACTTGTAGCAGGTTTCCTCACAGGTCATGTACAACACCTTGCCATGCAGCATAGCTCTGTATCGTGGGAGTTTCCACTCTTCCACCAGAAACTTGATGAGACTGGTCTTGTTGGAGGAACTGCACAGAAATTTTCTCCACTGCTGGACGTGATGTCCCCCTGCAAGATTCTTGTACTGGAGAGTGATGTCTCCACCCCGGTTCAGTCGTTCAGCATCTTTGATCGAAGTCTGGTGATAGACATCAAAAACAACATCAATCCTCCCACTCTGTGCTCCCTCATGGAGGACCTGGGTCAAGGCTGACTCTGCCACCTGTGCAAAGGTTTTGTTGTTGCCATTCATTTTTTGGACCAGGCTCATCCCATCAATGATGGAAGTAGATGGGATTGGGATGTCTTCTGCAGGAGATACATTCTTTTCAAGCTCTCTGGCAAGTGCAGCCTTGTTTGTTTTTCGTAAGGACCCATCAGCATTTGCCAGTGCCCATGGTAGTGGGCCCAATGGGTAGGCAAGGACATCCTTCAGATTCACCTTCCTGCTTTCAGCCACCAGGATCATGTGACTGAAAAGGTTTCTATCTGCCTTCAGAACCACATCCTGTGCTTTCTTTCCATGAGCTTGTTTTGTGCTGACATTGGAGAATGTTTTCAGACTTTGCTTGGTCATCTTGTCGTGGAATTTCACAGGTGGTGGGTCTGCATCTAACCTTGTTTGCTGGAATGCTTGGAAGGCCTCTTCTCCTTTCTCAAGAGCTCTCAAGAGATCTATGGTCACATCAGGTGGAGCCATGTTGCCAGTGGAGAGGCTAACCAAATCAATCTCATCAGGGGACATAGGATTGAGCCAGTTATTCTCCATAAGGTCCATGAGAGACTGGACATCTGCTTCATCTCTCTTGATCCTTGGACTCTGTAGATCTGGATGAGACCATTTGCACCTGCCTTGACCTGTCAGGTCTCTCAGCTGTCTGAGGTACATGCTTCTATACTCAGCTGTGAGATAATATTTGGTCACAGCTCCTGGCTTCAAGCTGAATCCCTTTGTCCCTCCAGCTGTTTGGGTGTCTTTGTTCACCGTTTCTTCTATAGCTTGGTCAACAGGGATTCTGCCAAAGGGATTGGTGGAGCCCAGTTGGACTGAGAAGCCTCCTTCCATGAATTCTGTGTACACATCTGGGTGTGTGATGGGCAGCTCAGACATCTGGGCGTAGTAGTAGGGGAGGTAGCGTGCATAATTCATCCTGTCATAAGCAAAGCACCATGGGATCATTGCTCGAATGCTAGCCAAGTGTAGCATCTAGTCTCCCTCTCTGGATGCTCGGATGAGCCCCAACAAGATTTCAATCATGTCCAAATAGGACATCCAGAAGTTCGAGAGGCTGCCGTTTCCACCTCTAAGGAACTCACGGTAGACTTCAAATAGATCCATGATGCGTGTACAAGAGCTGTTCTCGAGGACCTCCTTCAAAGCATGTTGCGAGACTTCTTTCCCAAGGCTGTCAATGGTCTTCAGTGTCTCATTCAGGTGAACCATGTCATTCCTGTGAGTTTCTTCCAACCAGGACAGGAAACCATTCAAGGTCAGTCGCATGAGAGCCTCATACAGGAGCTTGTGTAGTCGCACTGCCCTGTTGTACTTGCGGCCATCCATAACACCAGCAATTGAGCCTTCTGCAATCATGCCAGACTCAATGCAGAGGTCTTTGAGTCCAGCATCTTGGAAACGCTTTCCTATTATTGCCAGCAGTGTGCAGATGGTGTGGAATACCCCAAGCCTAACGATGATATCATGGAACTTGTCATGGTGTTTCCATGTGATCTCGACAGCCTTCGCATACAGGGCTTGGTCAAAGACACAGACAATCTTCCTCAGGCCTAAGCACTGCATGATGCTCAGTGACTGGTTAAGCACCTCGTTGACAGTAGACATTTGTGTCGCTGGAGCATTGATGGTAGGCAGATAGCCTATATTGTCGGGGATGACCGTCATCTCTCCTCGAGTCAGGATGTTGAAGCCTGTCCAGCTGCTGACTGACTGTTCTTCTTGTTGTGACATGCGTGCTAGGACCCAAAGAAGGTTTTTCTCTCTGGCAAGCTTAGTATTGGCTGCAGTATCGGCATCTGACTTTTTGCTTTGTGGTGGCCCTACCCGTTGTCCAGCATTGTAAGTTGGTAACATTGGTGGGGGTCCATCAATGCTTCTCTTCTTTGTTTTGGGAACAGTGGGCATGGGTTGGACAGGAAGTGGGTTGACTGGCTTTGCTTGCACAGCAATCCCATTGACTCTGTGAGATGTTCCCTCACCACTGACAGTTTCTTCAAGACGGTCGATATTGTCCCAGGCTAAAGTTGTGAATATGCCAGGATGGATGTTAGCTGGAAGGGCAATGCCACTCCCTGATGATGAGAGTTTCTGGAGACACAGGGCAGTGTTGATCTCTTCCATCTGTGAATAGGACACACTGTGACCAAGTCGGTTGAGGATGTTTATCAACTCTACATTTCCTGTCAACGATTTGACACTGAATGGCAGAACAATGTGCTTGGAAGGCTTGGTATTTCCACATGTCACTGCATATACTATGTCATGGCCAAATGACTGCAGAAGGCACTGCACTCTCTGGGATGCATGATCAGGATCATTTGAGCCTGTGAGTAGAGAGTACAGGAAGATAATGAGCGACTCTGGAATGGTAGGACATTCTGCTTCTGGTTTGACTTCAGGCGGCCAGGTTTGAGGAACATCTTGACTTTTAATGTCTGCTCTCAATTTGATGGCTGCTTTGGCTATAACATCTTGTGCACCGACACTTTTCAGGGTCTGCAGCTCCCTTTTGAGAGACTGATTTTCTTTGGCAAGTTCCCTCATGGACAAGTTATCGGGATAGAGGAGGAATTTTCCTTTCTCATCAGGGAATATCTGCAAGGCTCCAGCAAACTCACTCTCCAGGTTTCGCCTTATGTGCTTCTTGGTTGATTCCTTGACTTGGGCAATGCCTTGGGAGTTCATTGAAGCTACCAGTCTAGAAGAGAGATCAGTCATTGTCATCACTTGAGGATTGCCAAAAAGCTCCATCCTGATGAAGAGGAACAGCTCATTGTATGCCTTATTCACAGCAGCTTCATACTGGGCTGCAGCATCATCATCTTCATTGCTGGCAACCTCTCCTTTGGAAACCTCTTCTTTGGTGTAAAGTCTTTAGCATGACCTGTGGTAGTGCCCTTCAGCTGCTACAAGGTCTCTACTCACAATGGCAAGGATTCTGCTGTCCCTTTTCTTTGTGGCTGCACTCCTGATCTTTGCATCAGCTCGCAGTTCTCGACACTGCACCAGTACTTCTCTCGTATTCTGTCTCTTGGAATATTTGCTGTTTTTCTGACAAAATATGCCCTCTGCATCATAAGTCCTAGATGTACTTGGAGCATGTCGAGCTACTCTCTTAGATTGTTTCTCTTCAGCAGAGACACAACTTTTCTTTTCTTTTGCAAGGAGGCCATCAAGAATTTGCTTCATAGTGAAGATACTGCGACACTTTCTGTGGTAGTAGATTGCTGGAATCTGTCCCTCAGGAATGTCTTTTGCCAGTTTCAAAACTGGTGCATGATTTCGTATCTGAGCTGCCCTGAGCAGAGTTCTCCATGAGTCGACACTTTGTAGTGAAACCAGCTTATCTGTATCATCAGAACAGTGGATAATGCACTCCACCCGTGGGCGCTTTGGTATTGGGTAAAAACTTGCTTGTTCACCAGTGGCCATATTCAGTCAGTTTTCACCTGCCACATACAAACAAATACATGTAACTTAGGTGTATGAACACTACTAAAACAAAGTTTACTTTGCTTCACCAGCGTCATCTTACCATTATTTATCTTACATAGCCACAAATAGATACATTACCTAGTTGCTATGCAACAGCTGTATTTTGTCCACATGAGGCCGCTAAAATCAACACAAGATGAAAGTTCCTCGTAGCCACTTTAACTAATCATATTAACATATACATTAAAAGAACGTGCTAACATTATGGGAAATTAGCTTACAATCTTCTCCAGAGTGAGACAAGAAGATAGATACCAGTTTCCTCTATATGTGTTTAGTAGAAAGCTATCTGGCTGCACGTTAGCCTAGCTTAGCACAATGAATGGAAGTACACAGTACTGGTTATCCTTGGTTGTTGGCCAACTAACAACTGTCCCAGAGTTTAAGCTAGGCTAATCAGTACCAGGGGTGTTGAAATGCTATATTTGTAAAAATCTGGGCAAATACACAATCGTGAGAGGCACAGAAACAGGTTTCCTGAAAGAAAAATGAAATAGCTGCTCATTTGGAAAGGTTATCATGTATTATTTTACTTCTGTTAGTGTACTAAATAAAATGGCACCAGTGAAGTTGTGTCACCTTGGGTGATATCGATATCTGGTCTGACCCATGGACTAACTGGCTTTGGTCTAGTTAGTTTCTTAGTAATAATGCTCTTCTAATTTAAGGTTCACAATCACCTCACACAATGAAATAGTATGGGTATATTATACATTTCCTGAATCTTTACAGTCCTGTGAGTATTCCAGTTTTTGTGTTTTGTGTCCCTGATATTCCTAGATGCCACAGGGCTAAAAGAAAGTATATAGTTTAGGCGAACATTGCAGAAAGATGTGTGTTATTGACGGGTTGAAGAGCTCAAGTGACCTCTATATTTGTGAGAAATATCCACAACAGGGCTTGAATGAAAGCTAAGAAGGTCCCCTTTAAAATGATACCAAAGACAATATTATAGAACATTGAAAAATGTCCTGACCATGAGGCTAAACCAGGATATGCACCAGCGTCTAAAATGCAATTTACTTTAGGGGGTGGTTAACTTCATGAGCTGATAACTGTGATACAGCTGCCACTCAGGAATGGTTATCATACCAATATATCATCTACAGACATGGATCCTTTCAAAAATTATAAGTGAGTTTTGCCACCTTGAGTGTACCGAAATAGGAAATTTTGGGCTCTGGCCCATGGACTAATACTGCCAGTCAAAAAACAGTGTTATTAGTTTATGAATAAACAGGATGGCACAGGCTCAATAAAAATGTTACTGTTAGAGCCAAAATAACACATAGGCCTACTGTCTGTCAAAAAACAGTGTTCACAACTTTACGTGATGTGCATGTGGATATCAGATTACAACAGTACCAATATGTTGTTGTTTCAGTGAGCCAGAGTCAGACGATAACAGGCCTACTCTGTTGGTTTGTTAAAAGAAAAAAAAGTTAAGCTTATACAAGACAAGAGACATTTAAACACAGATGTTCTGATGATGGAAACGAGACATTTATTGAAGATAAAGGTGGAAAAATTATAATTGATGTTAATTTTTGCAAATAAGTATTTGGAATGAGTCACTGTTCTCTTGGTGTGTGTGTGCACCAGGCGGGGGCTCAGCTTTTCTTAGAAACAAGTAGGGGGGCTCCAAGGAAAAAAGGTTGGGAACCACTGTACTAGATCTTATTTTAGCACCCTTATATTCTAACCTTGATATAACAAGGGAATATTTTAACTGGGCACATATGCTCTTTCAGCACAGCTCTGAAAGGCCCCATAGAGAAGGGTCAATGCATTATGCAAAAGCAGTGGTCAAGGTGAGAGTTGGGCGCCCTCGGCCTCACTCCTCGTTTTAGATTATACGCATGACTCAGGGCCTCTTCGCTATCTCACTGACTGGCAGCTCCTAACGGAGGGTTAATCAGCCGCTGCTGCTTTGTTTGCCGATCGTATAATTACATACAATGCTTGAATGCACACCCAAATGTGGACATGAAAGGATGCTCTCTCCCTGTCTCTGCCTCACACACGCACACAGACACACACAGACACACACACACACACACACACACACAATTTGAAAGAGAAGAACTGAAGTAATAGTAGAATCATTTCATTGGTGTTGAAAAAAAATTGAAAGTTCTTAGTACATCAGCGATAGAGAGAGAGAAGAGAGAAAGCGAGAGAGGATAGAAGAGAGAGAAAAGACAGGAAAGAGTGAGCTGTTGTCATGCTGTGCTGATATAAAACAGCTCACTCTTTGCATTCGCTCTTTTTCTTTGTCTCTTGTCTTTTCTCAGTCTCTTCTATCCTCCAATATTATTAGTTTACATAGCATTCTTACTGTGAGCTGATAAACTTTTTCTCTTTTTCTTCTTTGTTTTTCTTTTTCCCCCTCTCCCTCCACCTTCTTATCTATCTGTCTCTTCATAACTCCCTTACCCAATTTGTCTATCCCGTCAGTGAATTTGTACATCTGTCTCTTTTTCACTCCCCAGTTCGGGCTTTTTGGCCCAGATCGACCTCATGGGCTTTTTTTTTTTTGTCACTACCATGTTCCAAAATGTTCCAGTATAACTCCACAAGGAGCAACATTACCCCCAAAGTGTCAGACACCACCAGACGTGATTTACTTGAGCCACCCAAAATAACAGGGTTGCCTTGTATTTGGAGAGACCGGCCTTCGTCTTGAAGGCCCAGATTCAGTCCCATGTGACAGCAGACATCTGCTTTGCTGAAATGGCTTTAAGTCAGATATTGAAACCCTTCAACCTCCAGAGGGGCAGATCTGAAACTGTCCCTGCACTCTGGTCTCCCATGTGGAAAGGCAAGTGAGAGAACAAATTCCTCCTTGTCAATACTTGGAAAACCATGGGCAATCGTTCTTTATCGGGTTCTGTATTTTGACAGGACTAAGGACAAAGAGAAGCAAAGATGTTAAAGCAGAAGAGTTCTTCATTTCTCTTGTCTTGGCTGCATATTTTGCTGCTGTTAAAGTCTTTGCAGGATAAATCAAGAGTTCACAAATCAAGTCAGTAAATCTTTGGAAATACACTGTATATTCCTCTCCCAAATCTGATGCCAGCCATTATTTATACCCTGAACACTGGCTGGGATAGGATGCAGGGGTGCATTGATAATAAATCATAGACATGATTACATGCTTGGGAACAAGGCCATGTAAAAGAAACGTATAATGGGCCAAATATCCTATAGCAATCTGAACTTTCTTTCTTTCTTTCTTTCTTTCTTTCTTTCTTTCTTTCTTTCTCTCTCTCTCTCTCTCTCTCTCTCTCTCTCTCTCTCTCTCTCTCTCTCTCTCTCTCTCTCTCTCTCTCTCTCTCTCTCTCTCTCTCTCTCTCTCTCTCTGTCTCTCTCCATCCTTTATTATGGTTTAAGTGCATTGCAAATAAGATATCAGCAAACTATACAAAAAAATTGATGAAAACAAAGAATGCAACAAACAAAATGAGGACAACAAATAAATCTCAAAATCCATAAAAGCAATAATTGGTGGGGGTAGGGAGATTCACAGTGCAGGTTGGGGTAAGCTCATAGGGGAGATAGAACAGGTAAGATAGGGGGAGGGACAGGGGAAAGAGTCGTGCACAGAAACAGAGAAAAGAAAAGTGACGACAGTTAAGCAAACTGGAAACAAGCATGAGGGGGACATTGGCTGACTAAATCAATATGACTGTAGAGACTTCACCAGACCAGATTAAATAATGGCAGTAGGCGAATGAAATAAGGTGAATTTAAGCCCTTAATAAAAATATCAACACAGATTACCTTTCTAATGGAGGCAGGAAGGCTGTTTCACAGAATAGGGGCATGGTAAGTAAAGGCTCTGCCTCCCGATCATGTCTTCTCTACTCTTCGTATAGATAAGTAGCCAGCATCTTGTGAGCCGAGAGCACGGGTTGGTGGTGTATATGATGTAATAAGGTCAGGTAACTAGGACAGTGCAAATCAAGTAAAATTTGAAACGTTAACATAAGCATCTTAAAATCAAACCTAGGGCTGGAGTAAGAATTAGGGATGGGTTTGGGTTTTTTGATTGGCAACCAGTATATTATAACTTGTTATTATTAAATTAGGGTAAGTTCTGGTAATCAGAATCAGGTTTATTGGCCATGTGGGTTTGCACACACAAGGAATTTGACTCCAATTTCATGGCTCTCACAGTGTACTTAACATAGAATAACAACACAGCAACACAACAATCTTCAGATATATACACAAGGATTCACTTGTGACTAAAATATTGCAATATTTTAAAGATTGGGGTACACTATCTTGGTAATATGACTGATGAAATATTTAAAAGATAAACTGGGATTGAAGCTAATGCCAAGATTCTTTTTAGAATTTGGCTCTGATATTATACAATCATCCAAGTTTGTCAAGTTGACCCACAATTAGCATCTTAGTTTTTTCTGTGTTCCGAAGCCAGAAGTTTGCTGACATCTAGCTTTTGACCACAGCCGGGCATGATTCTTGGTCCGAGAACTAGGAACAATCACGAGCCTTTACAGGTATTTGCAGCTATTTATCATTAGCATAAAAGTGAAAGGTAATGTTATATTTATGAATAATATTAACAGAGGGTCACAGGTACATGTGGGCTAAAGACTGAGCCTTGTGTTGCTCTGAATTTTGCTATGGAGTATGCTGATGTTATGTTGTAGTTGTATAGTACATGCTTTATCAGAGTTGATAGTATTTGATGAATAGTTTACAATTGATAAACACCCCTGGTGAGAGCAGCTTCAATGCAGTGAAAAGTGGTTCAAGATATCAATAATTTAGTTACATGTGAGAAAGTGACTTGTTAGTAATATTATCTAATATGTAGCTTTGAGAATTCAAATGTCAGAAGTTCTTAAAAAGTTTTGTTGGGAGTGTAGTTAACCTGAGGTGCATTGGTTTAGGAATTCATAGAGTAACAAGGTCAAGTCAAGTCAGATTTATTTGTATAGCCCTAAACCACAATTTAGTTCAAGGGACTTTATAGTGTGCAACAGAATCATGGATGGGATGGGGTGGGATGACCCTATACTATCATAATAATCTCAGTAATCTCTGTTATAACTATTTTTATGAGGAGGAAAAAAATCCGTAGAAATCATCTGCAGTAAGAGCTTTAAGTAGGAGATGTTTAAGTGAGAGGTGAGCAACAGTATCAAATAAAAACTTGTTGGTATTCAGTTGCCTGTACAAATGCATGATTAAGTCAAATCAAGTCAAATTTATTTATAAAGCACATTTAAAAACATCCCACATTGACCAAAGTGCTGTACAGACCAGAGCAGTTAGCTAAAACACAAATACAAGAAACACTGACATAAACAACAAGGCACATACACTCACCGGCCACTTTATTAGGCACACCTGTCCAACTGCTCGTTAACGCAAATTTCTAATCAGCCAATCACATGGCAGCAACTCAATGCATTTAGGCATGTAGACATGGTCAAGACGATCTGCTGCAGTTCAAACCGAGCATCAGAATGGGGAAGAAAGGTGATTTAAGTGACTTTGAACGTGGCATGGTTGTTGGTGCCAGACGGGCTGGTCTGAGTATTTCAGAAACTGCTGATCTACTGGGATTTTCACGCACAACCATCTCTAGGGTTTACAGAGAATGGTCCGAAAAAGAGAAAATATCCAGTGAGCGGCAGTTCTGTGGGCGAAAATGCCTTGTTGATGCCAGAGGTCAGAGCAGAATGGCCAGACTGGTTCGAGCTGATAGAAAGGCAACAGTAACTCAAATAACCACTCATTACAACTGAGGTATGCAGAAGAGCATCTCTGAACGCACAACACATCGAACCTTGAGGCAGATGGGCTACAGCAGCAGAAGACCACACCGGGTGCCACTCCTGTCAGCTAAGAACAGGAAACTGAGGCTACAATTCGCACAGGCTCACCAAAATTGGACAATAGAAGACTGGAAAAACTTTGCCTGGTCTGATGAGTCTCGATTTCTGCTGCGACATTCGAATGGTAGGGTCAGAATTTGGCGTCAACAACATGAAAGCATGGATCCAACCTGCCTTGTATCAACGGTTCAGGCTGGTGGTGGTGGTGTAATGGTGTGGGGGATATTTTCTTGGCACACTTTGGTCCCCTTAGTACCAATTGAGTATCGTGTCAACGCCACAGCCTACCTGAGTATTGTTGCTGACCATGTCCATCCCTTTATGACCACAGTGTTCCCATCTTCTGATGGCTACTTCCAGCAGGATAACGCGCCATGTCATAAAGCTCGAATCATCTCAGACTGGTTTCTTGAACATGACAATGAGTTCACTGTACTCAAATGGCCTCCACAGTCACCAGATCTCAATCCAATAGAGCACCTTTGGGATGTGGTGGACCGGGAGATTCGCATCACGGATGTGCAGCCGACAAATCTGCAGCAACTGCGTGAAGCTATCATGTCAATATGGACCAAACTCTCTGAGGAATGTTTCCAGTACCTTGTTGAATATATGCCACGAAGGATTAAGGCAGTTCTGAAGGCAAAAGGGGGTCCAACCCGGTACTAGCAAGGTGTACCTAATAAAGTGGCCAGTGAGTGTAGCTCGTAGGCATAAAAAAACAACACATGGGCATAGACACAAGTCAGAAATCAGCCACATCAGAAGGATTTAAACACTAGTGAATAAAACTAAGTCAGTGACCTCAGGGACCTGGAAGTAGAATAAAGGATTAAAAGGTCTGCAATATAGGAGGGGGCCACTCAATTTAGGGCTTTATAAACAAACAGGAGAACCTTAAAATCAATTCTGAAGCACACAGCCGGCTAGTGGACAGAGGCCAGTATAGGGTAATATGGACCCTCTAGAGTTCTGTCAGAGCCTGGCTGCAGCATTCTGGACCAGTTGCAGGCTGGACAGGGATGAATGACAAATCCCAATATACACGGAGTTGTAGTAATCCAAGCGGGAGGATACAAAATTGTGGGTGACTTTCTCGAGATCTTTAAGAGAAAAAGAAAAATGGCTTGATTTTGGCAATAGTATGAAGCTGGAAAAAACTGGCTTTCACTACTGCATTGACCTTTTTTTAAACATTTATGGAATTATTTTGTTTTAGAAAAAGAAACACAGAACAGGGTACATATGATGAATAAACAACAATGAACAGGCTCAAACAATTATTGTTGTTAAAAAAGAAAAAGGAAAGAAAGGGAAAAAGGGGGGGGGGATACAGCCATAAACGGCAGGCAATCAATTACTTCAATATTATGATTCTCCAGGAAGTTACAGAAGATGTTCCAAATGCCCCAAAACTTGTCAAGCTTATTCTTTGTGATGTAAGGGCAGCACGGTGGCACAGTGGTTAGCGCTGTGGCCTCACAGCAAGAGGGTCCTAGGTTTGAATCCTGGGGTTGTCCAACCTTGGGAGGTCATCCCAGGTCCTTTTTCTGTGTGGAGCTTGTATGTTCTCCCCGTGTCAGCGTGGGTTTTCTCTTGGTGCTCCAGTTTCCCCCACCATCAAAAAGACATGCATGTTAGGGTTAATACTCCTGTCTGTATCCCTGACCGAGGCATGGCAAGATGAACTGGAATTTGTCTCTGGGTGCTGCACGTCAACTGCCAACTGCTCCTAGCTACACAGCTAGAATGGGTTAAACGCAGAGGAAGAATTTCCCCACAGGGATCAATAAGTAGTAAAATAAATAAATAAATAAACCTTATCTTTTCTAAAGTAAAAAGTCATTCCTTTCAGCCATTGTGAAATTACACGGGTTGTTTGTTTCACCCATGAGGAGGCTATATACTGTTTAGCTTCCAAAAAGCAGATGCTGAGTATGGATCTTACATTTTTAGAGGTCACAAAAAACTACTGCATTAACTTGCTTGTCAAACTTGAAGGTGGTATCAAATATCACACCAAGGCTTCTGCCATGTTGTCTGACAAGGATGGACAGGCTGCCAAGACTGTTGGTAGACACTAACGGAGTCAGGGGGGCCAAAAACGGAGTCGGGGGCCAACTTCAGATTTGCCCTCATTCAGCTTTAGGAAGTTTTGTGCCATCCAGCACTTTATGTCCTCAAAGCAGTGAAAGAGGCTGACTAGATTGGACTGGTCGCTTGGTTAAATCTGAGTGTCATCAGCATAACAGTGGAAGGAAATGTCATATTTTTGAATCATTTGACCGAGGGGAACCATGTATATAGAGAAAGGAATGGGACCTATGATAGAACCTTGTGGGACCCCACAGGAGAGACTAGCTGGGGGAGAGTAAATTGCCTCTGTTAATGGAGAAACTTCTACAAACCCCAATTCCAATGAAGTTGGGACATTGTGTAAAACGCGAATAAAAACAGAATACAATGATTTGCAAATCCTTTTTGACCTACATTCAATTGAACACACTACAAAGACAAGATATTTAATGTTCAAACTGATAAACTTTATTGTTTTTTTTGCAAATATTCACTCATTTTGAATTTGATGCCTGCAACATGTTTCAAAGAAGCTGGGACAGGAGCAACAAAAGATAGGGAAAGTTGAGGAATGCTCAAAAAACACCTGTTTGGAACATTCCACAGGTGAACAGGTTAATTGGAAACAGGTGAGTGTCATGATTGGGTATAAAAGGAGCATCCCCGAAAGGCTCCGTTGTTCACAAGCAAGGATGGGGTGAGGTTCACCACTTTGTGAACAACTGTGTGAGCAAATAGTCCAACAGTTTAAGAACAACGTTTCTCAATGTACAATTGCAAGGAATTTAGGGATTTCATCATCTACAGTCCATAATATCATCAAAAGATTCAGAGAATCCACAGAAATCTCTGCACGTAAGCGGCAAGGCTGAAAACCAACACTGAATGCCTGTGACCTTCAATCCCTCAGGCGGCACTGCATTAAAAACCGTCATCATTCTGTAGAGGATATTACCACGTGGGCTCAGAACACTTCGGAAAACCATTGTCAGTTAACACAGTTCGTCGCTACATCTACAAGTGCAAGTTAAAACTCTACCATGCAAAGCGAAAGTCATATATCAACAACACCCACCATATCACCACTGCCGGCTTCTCTGGGCCCGAGCTCATCTGAGATGGACTGACGCAGAGTGGAAAAGTGTGCTGTGGTCTGACAAGTCCACATTTCAAATTGTTTTTGGAAATCATGGACATCGTGTCCTCCGGGCTAAAGAGGAAAATGACCATCCAGATTGTTATCAGCGCAAAGTTCAAAAGCCAGCATCTGTGATGGTATGGGGGTGTGTTAGTGCCCATGGCATGGGTAGCTTGCACATCTGTGAAGGCACCATTAATGCTGAAAGGTACATACAGGTTTTGGAGCAACATATGCTACCATCCAAGCGATGTCTTTTTCAGGGATGTCCCTGCTTATTTCAGCAAGACAATGCCAAGCCACATTCTGCATGTGTTACAACAGCGTGGCTTCGTAGTAAAAGAGTGCGGGTACTAGACTGGCCTGCCTGCAGTCCAGACCTGTCTCTCATTGAAGATGTGTGGCGCATTATGAAGTGCAAAATACAACAACGGAGACCCCGGACTGTTGAGCAACTGAAGTCGTACATCAAGCAAGAATGGGAAAGAATTCCACCCAAAAAGCTTCAACAATTAGTGTCCTCAATTCCCAAACGCTTACTGAGTGTTGTTAAAAGGAAAGGTGATGTAACACAGTGGTGAACATGCCCCTGTCCCAGTTTTTTTGGAACGTGTTGCAGGCATCAAATTCAAAATGAGTGAATATTTGCAAAAAAAACAATAAAGTTTATCAGTTTGAACATTAACTATCTTGTCTTTGTAGTGTACTCAATTGAATATAGGTCGAAAAGGATTTGCAAATCATTGTATTCTGTTTTTATTTACCTTTTACACAACGTCCCAACTTCATTGGAATTGGGATTTGTATTTTTGAGGTAGGATGTGACAGAACCATCAATACCAACCCTGTACTGGAGACCATCTATTAAAATGTCATGATCCAAAGTATCGATCGCTGCACTGGGATCAAGAAGAATTAGAATGGTACAGTGACCGGAGTCGATAGAGAGGAGCAGGTCATTGTACACTTTCAGCAAGGCAGACTCTGTGCTATGATAAGCCTTAAGACCTGACTTAAATCTTTCCAAGATATTGTTTTGGTATAAGTAGGGCAGCAATTGACTGAGAATAACCTTTTCAAGAACCTTTGACAGGAATGGGAGTTAAGAAATAGGTCTGTACTTATGAAGCAAGGTAGGGTCAAAGTTATGATTTTTTTTTCAGGGGGGGCTGGACCACTGCGTGCTTTAAACAGGTTGGAATGTGGCCAGAGAGCTGTTGATAATGGAGAGGATGCTTGGACCAGCTATGTCAAAGACATCCTTCAGGGGCAGTAGGGACAATGTCAAGGGAGCAGGTTGTAGATTTCATGATGGAAACAATCTTTGTAAGGGAGGGTAGCATGATAAGTTGGAAGCAGTCCAATTTAAAAGAATAACCAGTGAGACAGCTAATTCATGGGTGGGGGGAGGGTGGATGTTCATTTTAATATCCTCAACTTTACTAATAAACATTTTTAATCATTCCTCGCACTTAGCAGGGGACACATCTAAGCTGCTACTGGGGGCAGGGCAGATGACAGGAGTTATGGTACTGAATAAAACCTTCATGATGAATTTATGAACTACATTCTTTAAAAACAACATTTAAAACTGACTCATTTGTTCATCTGTTGAGATGGGATGTGGTCTGAGATATTCTAACATAGGGCGTGTGTACAGCAAACAATGCTTAGAGCCATTTTTGACCAAATAGAAAAGGATGTTAAAGCTCACTGAGGCAAATTTGTAATTTGTGATATTGGGCTGTACAAATAAAATTGACTTGACTTGACTTGATGTTTCTGGAGACAAGAGGATCTTCTTCAGAGGCAGACTTACAACAAACATTGCTTAATGATATATTTAATATAATCTAGTATGATATAGTATAACTCTGGTGTATAATAAACTTAATACACTTAGAGTAGTAGAGTTATAGTTTTCTTTTTTGCATATGTCATACAATACCTGATATCTGCTATGCATATATTGATTTTACACATACACACACATATGTATATAAATAAATAAATTGTATTTTCCTTTTTTGACCAGGATCTTGGTGAATGCTAGTGGAGCGCCAATGCTGTGGCGTGTGGATGAGGAGGGCTTCCTGCGTTCATCTGTGTTGGAGGGCACCATCATGGCATTCCAGCAGGATAACAATGGCCTTGTGGTGCCAGAATACTCCCTACCCCTGGGACAAAACTACTTCCTAAGTAAGCCTCATCCAGTCCTCCACAGTATACTATGACGGCAAAAAATGACATAAATACCATTTCTCTTTCATCATATTACATATAGGTGGACGATAGTGAGGAAAACATGTAAAAAAAGGTAGTAAGCACAACAAACCCATGATTTTGCGACATAGATGGAAGCATTGTAGTCCTACGTTTTATAAGTTCCCTCTATTGCTGCTTCCTAAAGGGATGTGTCTGTGTTTTTGCATGTTTCGCCCATTAGCTCATTCTGGGTGGTGCGTTAAAGTGCCCTCTAATATCCCACTTTTAAGAGTTGGCTGTTGAACAACATTGTATTCACAAGTTCTGTTGTCATACAGTCAAATGTGAAAGATAAACAGTAATCAGACATGGCCGTTGTGACATGACAATTTGAATTTGGCAGCTTCTTGCATTAAAAAGGTTGCTGTTCAGCAGCCGACGAAATGTTGGCTGTCTGAGCACACCTGAATGCACCACTCAGAAGACTTTTTACATAATTCGTGCTTTTAAATTCATCGTCCTGCAACAACAAAAAAATAACTGACAGAATTTTCCCTACGATGGATTACTGATCTCAAGCAAGTTTGAAGTCTCAGAAAGATTACTTTCATACTGAACTGAACTGAACTGGCTTCCAGAAAGGTAGGAAAATGCAACCAAAACTCTAAAAACACTACTGTATTCTTTGGAAAGTGGTTTGGGAGTCATGTAAAGAATATTCCATCTGTAGTAACAGGACTAAAACTTGCCAAAACACTGGTATTTCCCCTTTCAGAACAACATTCTTGCAGCAGCAGGATGGTGGTGTGTTCACTGCGACTACCATTGCATTCTTAAAAAGGACACCTTTGGAAGCCAGCGACCTCTAATTAGAAATTTAATACTGGGCCAAGACATTTGAGACTTAATGAAATTCAGTACATTTTACAAAATCTATTCATCTAATATCATTGGGTGGAATGACAATATTTGCATATATGAATGGCATATTTGCATATTGGTAAACAATGCTCTGGCATTGGTTCAAAGGCTTGTGTTTAATATTCTGTCTGTGTCACCAATATGCACATACACACACGCAGGCCCATATGCCCATATTATATGTGCACACAATACCAATAAAATACATAAAAGTATTCAAATGATTGGGGCAGAATGTTGAGCTGACTGCAGCAGATGCTGGGCGAGAGGGGCAGTTGGAGTCCTGCCCTTTGACTGAAGGGCTGAAAATCCACCGCATGTGCACTACCTACCTCATGCTGTCACTGTCCGGACTGGACTGTGACGTTGGCACGTCTCCTGACATTGTGACACAACCTTGGATCTGCCCGAGAGAGCGAAAAAGAGACGGGGAGACAGACAGAGATGGAGCGATAGAGAGAAAACTCATGAGATAAATCAGGGGGGCGAGGAGATGGGTGGATGGTTACGGAGAAAAAAAGGGGAGAGAGGAAAGAGTGAAGGAAGAGAGACAGTGTGTTACTGAGGGAGGAATAGAGAAGGAGAAGGTAGGAGGGGCAGACGTATCAGATTCAGAGGAAATGAGAGTGTGCACGCAGGGGTTAAGAGACAGAGCGATAAGGAATTGGGAGGGGAGTGAGGGGGAAGGATGAAGGTCAGATTGTGAGAGAGAGAGGCTGTGATAAGAATACAAGAGAAAGATAGGGAAAAGAAGGAGAGGCTTAGTTGTGAGTTTGTTTTTTTTTGGGCATATTTATCCAGGTTTTACCTGACCAGTTCGATAAAGAATGGACTAACACATTTATCCTTAAAGGAATAATGAGTAGGATTTTCCTAAACATCAATATATAGACTCATACAACAATGACCCCTCTCAGTCATCACTTACGACCCACTAGACGTGTATGGCGGTGTCTGTGTCTGCAGAGACCCTGTCCTCTGCCTGTATTTTCTTGTTTTTCTTATTTCGCTGTGTATGGGACGTTTCTGGGCGGTAACCTTTGGGCAGCAGGACTCCATAAAAATGTAGTGACTTGGTGACAGATTGAGATCTGAAGCCCGCATCCAAGAGTGTACTTGAATGTGTGTGTGTGTGTGGGGGGGGGGGGGGCTTCTGTGACATCTCTAACACTCTCTCCATGTGTCCTGTCCACATTAAAACAGCAGAGCGGTGACGAAGTAAGTGTTGGTACTTGTCATTGGGTTTGAATGCATTTGTGCCTGCAGGTGTGTGGATTGTGGGTTTCGGTGTATAACCAATATAAACAGTTGTGTATTTGTGAGTGTGCATGCATGCGATGTGTGTGCAGAGCATCATTAAGGGCCGAGGGAACTGTGACTGAACAGTTCTGACGTCAATGGAACAACCGTCATTTTGATCAAGGTGAGGGAGGGCCGAACTGTGTCGCATATAAGGCTGCTGATTGGCTGAGGAAAAAGTGTCAGTGACTTGTCCTTGCTGGGCTCACAGCCCATTGGCTCGGATCAAACCCCTAATAATGGGAGTTTATCTTCACCCTGCTGCTATTTTTATCCAAGGGCTCCGGTAGCTGTCTGCTGTAAGTTGAGATATAACAGAAGATGGTCACAAAGAGGCAAGACGGTCTATGTTGATCAATATTTGTTCACATCACCTCTTTCCTTACTTTTTGGTTATTTGGGAGTTTATTTTTCTAATGGTTTACACTGACAGCAGGGTCTGTTATCTAGGTGGTTATCTGTCTATCGATCTATCGATCTAGAGGGCTGCTGTTTCTCCAGAGGGGTATCAAGGTTGAACCCTTCATGGTATCATGGTGCAAGTGCAGCTACTGACACGAGTATCAGATTGCTGACAAATCGGCTACAAACACTTCTTGATTTCAAATCGAATGGCAAATAGCCAAATGAGTAGTGATGTATATGGGTACGGTATGTCAGGACCTCCCATTCTGGACCTACCGTAGGTGTGGTGCATGTGGGCGCCCCCACTACCCCAGAGGTCACCCTGCGTCTCAACATGACAGTGAAGGCCAGCAGCTGTGTGGAGCCCGGCAGCCGCTTCAGCGACCCACAATGCTCTGGGAAGGGCAAGTGCATCACACAGCCCTCTGCGGTAAGATGTTAGGACTCTGAAATGGGGTTTTTTTTAAAGTCAAAAGTCAAGATAGTTCTTCCTTTTGTTAAGTTTACTTTACTCATGTTAGTCGATTTAGCTGTTAACAGGAAAGCTCGAGGGAAAAAAGGGGACGGAGCACAAAAAAGTTCAACAGGCGGTCATGAACCTCCTATGCAGTTGTTTCAGTACAGATGTTTTGTACTCTTTCATCAAGCCCAAGAATGTTATCTGGGCTATGCTTACAGTACCGATTCAGGAAAATGCGGTGTATGCAACTACTCCCAATGTACTGTATAGCCACATAAGCAAAACCCTTGATCTCCGAACAACTACTTATTTTAAAATACCCTCATTTAATATAATTTTCTGCTATTTGTACGTTGGAGTGTTGGCAGAATGACATGGAAATCCTGTGTTTTCTGCAATAGCGCGCATGTTAGTGCACTATGAGAAATTGTGCCAAAGACTGAAAAAAAGACATAAATATATATGACTATTTTGTGCATTTGAGATAAAAGGCCCCAGTTTTCTGCAGTGATCAAGATTTATGCATACAGACAGTATCACTGGCACCCAATGACACAAATAGGAGCACTCGTGTGAGCATTGTGCACACATGTCACAAATGCATAATAGTAAAATGTGGAGCAAAGACTCATGGGGGGGGGGGGGGGACTGTACCTGAATGCAGTGGTAACAATGATGGCTATGGGATCTGGGGTCCATAATGATCCTTTTTCTCTCTATGCCTGTGTCCTTTTATCATGCCTTTCCCTGGGCTGGAACCAAAGCAGAACAGGCCAGAGAAAAAGGTGACAGGGAAGGGCAACCAAATGTGGACAATACAGAACATGTAAAGAAAAACTCATTATAGCACATCACAATAGAGATAAAGAACAGAACAGAACAAAAGACTGGAGTAAGAACACAAATAAATTTGTAGAGGAAAAAAGAAACTCAGGGGCAAAGAAAAGATTAGAACCCAACAGGACAGAACAAAGAAAAATGGGTAACAACAAAAAGGGCTACAAAAGTGGGCAGAAAACGGTAGAAGAATGGAAATAGTTGCGATCTATATTGTGTCATCCTTGAAATTTTGATTTTCTCATTGATCCATAATTGAATTTACATTAACAAAAGTTGCATGTTGCCACTTCTGCCGAAAACACAGTCGCACAAATCTTTGCACTGTGTGGAGTGGATTACATTTATTTTACTGGGAAGTTTTGGAGGGAGCAAAAGGGAAATGGCAAGGAGGGGGGTGACTTTCACTAAAGCAAAGCTGCAGGATTTGTGAAGTAAGAAAAATTGTGCTGACCTTTGCATTGGCACTAGAGATCCCTCAAAGTTTCCAGACTTTCAGGCTGAAAAGCCTTGCTGCTACAGAAAGCTAACGGCCCCCCCCTGCAATTGCTCATAATACCATCTCATTATTTCAAAAATTAAATTATTTCACAGCTGGTTAATATTGCATTGTTATATAATTGATATAATTGCATTACTTCACATTATTTCAAAATCTTAAATGTGATTATCTCTTTTGATACCATTCTTTTTTCCTTTCATCCAAAGTCCTTGAATATTTCACTGTCCTTGCAGGCTCATTGATTTGTGATATGTATGTATGTGAGTGTGTGCGTGCATGTGTGAGTGTTTTTGTCCATTTCTGTGTGTGTGTGTGCGTGCGTGCGTGTGCGCGCACGTGTGCGTGTTTGCATGTTGTTGCTTTTTGCAGAGCACCTTCTTTTGTGAGTGTGAGGATGGCTACGCTGGAATCTTCTGTGAGGAATTTGATGCTTGCCATCATAGACCCTGTCGCAACAATGGCACCTGCACTGATGTTAGACAAGGGAGTGAAGGACACAACTTCACATGCACATGCCCCCCAGGTATGTATGCACACATGGTCGAATTCCATCAGTATCCTGCTTTGTTTGTGTGTTTAAATGTGGGCATGTGCAGGGGAGGACTGAGTGCACAGGGAGGTGTGCAGAGATATGTTTTGCTATGCCAACGCCACGTGCAAACATCTAAGTATCTCCCGAGGCTTTGAGGAGACTACCCGATATATAAGTCTGACTGCGTGGTCTCTGTTGGTTTGATTAAAGCCTCAAACACACAGAGAATGAAAGCCTGTCTCCTGTCTATTAGTTTGACAGAGTGAAAGAAAAGGGACAGGGAGTGAATTCAGCCTCTGATTTCATCAGATTTATTTGGGGTCTAAGACTTAGTGGGGGTAGCTAGGAGTAGGGTAAGTTGCCACCTGAAAAGAAAACCTGAAAAGGGTTTTTATTTTTCCTGTGGAGCTTTTCTTTGTCTGAACTGAGGGTGTGATGATCAAGGGTATCATTCATTTTCATTTAAGCCGTCTGAGACTCAAGTGTGGTTTAGGTCTATACAAATAGATTCCACTGCTTGAGTGCTACAGTTCTTCTCAAAAATGAAGTGGGTAGACAGTAGGGTTACAACAGCACAATAAAGGCTGTATGTGGCTACATATATACATCTTCCTGTGTCCCAGCTTCTGTGACACCTCTTGCATTTTCCACTCATTTCCCTTCTTTTTTTTTGTTCTTTACAGTAAAGGCTACAGATATAAACTACAGGGATCCTTTTTATCAGTTATCTTACAGTAGCATACTGTACATAAGTGATTCTTAAAACACCTTGCTCAAAGGGCATCCAGGTAGCGTAGTGGTCTATTCCATTGCCTACCAGCACGGGGATCAGCGGTTCGAATCCCCGTGTTACCTCCGGCTTGGTCGGGCTTCCCTACAGATACAATTGGCCGTGTCTGCTGGTGGGAAGCCGGATGTGGGTATGTGTCCTGATCGCTGCACTAGCACCTCCTCTGGTTGGCCGGGGAGCCTGTTCAGGGCGGAGGGGGAACTGGGGGGAATAGCGTGATCCACCCATGCACTACGCCCCCCTGGTGAAACTCCTCACTGTCAGGAACTCCACATGTATCGGAGGAGGCATCTGGAAGTCTGCAGCCCTCCCCGGATTGGGGGGGGGGGTGTGGATCAGCGATCGGGATGGCTCAGAAGAGTGGGGTAATTAGCCAAGTACAATTGGGGGAGAAAAAAGGGGGGGAAAGCACCTTGCTCATATGTTTCCAACCATACACTTTATTGAACTGCAGCTGGCACATCATTGATGAGATTTTGCCTCCCTAAATGATGGCAGACCCAGACAAGCAGCCTCTGACTCAGTGATGAACCTGAACATCAGCCTAGAACATGCTGTTCTGGTCACTCATGTAAGACCTGACTAAGCTTATATATTGTCTAGCTTTGCTCACGCCTGTGGATGCTTGTCTTTCCCTGGAATTGAGTCCCTGTACATGTCCTAGGCTCATGTAAATCAAGTCTCAGACTTATGCGGCCCAAATCTTTTTGCTCTCTCTTTTCTCTCGCTGTCTCTATTTGAAAAGAGCACAGCAGCGAGAACAGAAGTGGTCAACGTGTGCTGCAGTATGCATCATGTACTATTTTCCTTTGTGCCTTAGATTTACATAAGTAGATTTTCTATCCTTATAGCACAAGATGGGATGACAGGCACATAGATTTGCCCATGCAGGGGGTCGTCCGGGTAGCGTAGCGGTCTATTCTGTTGCCTACCAACACGAGGATCGCCAGTTCGAATCCCCTTGTTACCTCTGGCTTGGTCAGGTGGCCATACAGACACAATTGGCCATGTCTGTGGGTAGGAAGCCGGATGTGGGTATGTGTCCTGGTCACTGCGCTAGTGCCTCTTCTGGTCGGTTGGGGGGCCTATTCGGGGCAGGTGGAAACTGGGGGGAATAGCGTGATCCTCCCACGTGCTATGTGCCCCTGGCAAAACTCCTCACTGTCAGGTGAAAAGAAGTGGCTGGCGACTCCACATGTATCGGAGGAGGCATGTGGTAGTCTGCAGCCCGCCCCGGTTCAGCAGAGGAGGTGGAGCAGCGACTGGGATGGCTCAGAAAATAGGGTAATTGGCCAAGTACAATTGGGAAGAAAAAGAGGGAAAAATCCCCCCCCAAAAAAGATTTGCCCGTGCAGTTGTAATTTACTGTATATTAGTAAGAATGGGATGCAGCACAATTCAATACCGCTATAAGACACAGAGAGAGAGACAATTTTGAGAACGTCTTGCTCTCTAAAGTACATAGTCATAGTCGTATGGTTCACTTTGTTGTCCACGGGTCATTTTCAGGGTATGAGGGGGAACGTTGCCAGTTGCTAGTGGACCACTGCTTGCCTCAGCCCTGCAAGAATGGAGCTACTTGTTTCAGTAACCTGGTTGGACCCAGGTGCTACTGCCCTGAAGGTAGGCATCCAACAACTGCATTTTACAATTTATGAGTTTGTGTGTCTTATTTTGTGTTTGTGTGAATTGGTGAGAGATTGGAAGAGTGTGGTTAGTGGAGGCTTTCTCTGACTTGATCAGATTTAAGTGTACTAAGTCCCTTATCAATGGATTTTTCAGAAATGTGTATTGTCATAAATGGTCACTAGTCAGGCACCAGTATATATGAAGTCATATGGATTGCACTTCCCCAACATCTCTGTATCAAACCTTATAATGACCCCTGACAAATCCTTAAATGCCGGTGGGCGAATGGGACCGAAAGACAGGGGATTTATGTGTTTGAGTGTTGGTTGTAAAAAGAGAGAGAGAAATACAGATAAACCCAGTAGAATGTGATTTTGCAGTAGTGTGTGCAATGTGGAGGAGTCTGACTCGAGCTCCTATTATCCCGGACCCCGTGTACTTTGTGTGTCTGCTGCGTGTTTATCAGAATCTGTGCCGTTGCGATGCTTAATTTAAACCTTCCCACTCCACTCTAATTAGTCTTTGTAGCCTCAACGACCCACAGCAGCCTCTCTCGGGAGATCTCCGGCTGCAGAACTTTTGCAGAAACAGCGCTCCTCGACAAGGGCACTCTAGTGTGTGATTAAACACAGGAGCGCATACACACACACGCACACGCACACACCCACACAAAATGTAATAATCCCGATCATCGCATCAATAATAGAACAGAAGATGGGCGTAAAAACCTGGCATGGGGAGAATGTTTCTTCTTCCAGGTACAATTCCCAGTAGTCAGTTCAGTCAGATCTGGAGGAAACTGTGGACGACAACACACAACTGAATTATTAACCTGCAGATGCTGGAGAATGAGGTTTCCAACAAAGACAGGGATTCGTAATGCGCTGTACGTTCATTTATTTATTTTTCTGAGAAAGAATAATGTTGAGAGACTGGGGGTTGAAACTACACAAACACTTTTTAATTAGTACGACGGGAGAACACCTTTGAATATTTTATGGGCTTGTTAGGTAATTTTGCATGGAAAGCAACTGGGTTTAGGAAAGGATTTGGGGACAATTACCCTTTCACACTGTTTAATTCTAAAAGTAACTGGGTATATGTTGACTGTGAATGTTCTCATTCATCCAGGTCATGGTTATCCAAAGGAGTTGAATCAAGTGCAACTGGATTTTCACGGATATATACCAAGTCCAGTTGCACTTGATTCAACTCCTTTGGGTATATGTTGAGTTTTCATCATGTTTGATTCAGATTCAGTCGGTTCACTTACTTTTAAAAAGCAGAAAAAAAGAGGATGAAGTTAACATTGAAGGACACATGTAAAACTTTGTAGAGCAGCAAATTAGAACAGTACTACAATGAAGACCCATTCTTGAATAATGTTATAACAGGCCAAGACTAAACAAAAAAAAAAAAACAACAAAAAAAAGACATACTGCAACAACGTGGAGACACAGGGATACACACACACACACACACACACACACACACAAAGATGTGCACACATACACACAGATACATACACCTAGAGAAACAACCAGCTGGAAGGTGTAACGATCATGGATGTGTAGACTCGCTGGCCCTTGGCTAACGGGTCGGACCCTTTAGTTGACTGGTTAGCGCAGTCGCGGGCGACCTGGGTTCTCTTCCCGGCTGTGGCGGTGGCTCCCAGCTGCCCCCTGAATTCGCTACATTGGTGTCAGAAGTGGGATGGTGAGACCATGAGGCCGTCAGAAGCGCGTGTGTCCAGAGGCGTGAGGGAGCATGTATGTCCCTGCGCTTCCCAAAAGAAAGTGTAACGACCACGGATAACTAGACTCACTAGCCCTTGGCTAATGGGTCGGGCCCTTTAGTCGACTGATTAACGTAGTCGCCCATGGTGCGGGAGATCTGGGTTCGCGTCCCGGCTGTGGCGGTTCCCGGCTGCCTCCTGAATTCACTACAAAGGGCACTCAACGGGCTACTCTATAGGGAGTAATGAATGGAGATGTCAGACACTACTGAATCATTTTGCGGCTCCTTCGCGTCCTATCGTAGTATTTGACAGTGAAAAGAGTGCAGGAGCAGAACGGAGAAGAGGTAAATAACTGCATTGTGGTGTTGTGAGCATAAAGTGCTGTACATGTGTTGCACACTACATTTTCAGTTGCATTGTGGGAGTTTTTGAGGACAGTAAATACTGAATACATTTTACAGGCAAAATTTGGACACGAACAAAATGGAGGAAGGTGAATTTAGTGCACCATATAGCAAATAGGGAGCGATTTCAGACAGATAGAGAGAGAGAGAGAGAGAGAGAGAGAGAGAGAGAGAGAGAGAGAGAGAGAGAGAGAGAGAGAGAGAGAGAGAGAGTCTGATGAAATTCGATCTATACAACTGCAGGATATTCAATAGATAGATAGAGGGAAGGAGGGAGGGAGGGAGGGATGGTGGATGGATGGATGGATGGATGGTGTGAGGAAGCCTGACCTGAGTGGCTAACATGTAGGAGGCAGACTCAAGACTGTTTCTATATAATAAAATGATTTATTTGCAGGGTGTAGCTACATACGAACTGAACAAACTCAACTCCCAATAATTGAGCTTGAACGAACAAATAATTGAACAAAACTCGACTCACAAAAATTGAGCTTTAAATTGACAAATAAATGAACAAAACTCAGCTTGTAACAATTGGAACATCTCGTGCACACATCTACAGCCTGATGTCCTCCAGCCCCCTAACAACTCCAGAGCTACGGCTTAAATACTCCTTGAGTTGATCAGCAGCACCTGAGTGTAGGCTGCACCACTGTGGCAAGGAAAACCAACACCTGGTGCCAACTGAGATGATGGGACAAATGGTGGTGTTCTCACCCACTTTGTCACAGATAGCTAGATGGATAGATAGAGAGCGAGAGAGAGAGTCTGACTCGATCTATACTACTGCAGGTTATTCAGTAGATAGATAGATAGATGGATGGGGTGGAGGGAGGGATGGATGGATAAATGGATCGATGGATAGAAGGAGAGATAGATAGATAGATAGATAGATAGATAGATAGATAGATAGATAGATAGATAGATAGATAGATAGATAGATAGATAGATAGATAGATAGATAGACAGACAGACAGACAGATAGATAGATAGATAGATAGATAGATAGATAGATAGATAGATAGATAGATAGATAGATAGATAGATAGATAGATAGATAGATAGATAGATAGACAGACAGACAGACAGATAGATAGATAGATAGATAGATAGATAGATAGATAGATAGATAGACAGACAGACAGACAGACAGACAGACAGATAGATAGATAGATGGACAGACAGACATATGGGTAGAGAGATTACAATTCAAATCTATTTCATTTACCAGAAAGCACAGATATTTTCCTAAATAACTGTACCATGTCACTTTACACGTGACAGGATATAGTCTTTAACATTCATACGTCAGAGTTATTTGAGAGCTTCTTAGAAGAAGGCCCTTTATTCATGTTAGGTACTGAAAGCTGTTTTGGGTAAACTGCTGCGGGAGATGGAGGTCTATAATTAGAAGATAATGTGTCAACATACTCGTTGCAGCAGGGGGAACGTGGGGTTTGGGTTTATCATCCACCACTCAAAGATGTGAGCCAGGGCATTTTAATTTTCTCTCTTTCCGTCATGCCCATAGCAGAGAGCAGGAGAGGGAGCAGGAATGAGGGGAGTGGAGAGCTTTATGTAAGAAAGTTGATGAGAAAGCGAGAAAGAAAGTACGGGAGATTAACAGAGAGGAGAAAAGCTTGTCAGCACACATAAAAACACAACATCAACACGGCATCTCGGGAAGGTGCTAACTACCACTGTGTCACGATTCAGACATCTATCCCAGCGTGTGTGTGTACGTGTGTGTGTGTGTGTGTGATTTTCTATTACTCGACATGTAATGTTGTGTCTGTCTGCTTGTGTGTGCTTGCAGTATCTGGTTGTTTCTCCGTCAGTGCATTGGTCTGTAATTGTAAATTGTTGACAGGCTTATACCATAACTCATACACTGTTACCCATAAGGCACTTTCACACATGCAGCCTTTAACATTAATTTAACGTTATTTTGCCATAAAGGGGTCATGTGTGAATAGGGGGCCGGTGCCGACATGAGGGTATATCAGTTACGATTGCAGTCACTCAGTTGCAATTTGACATCTCATCTCATCTCATCTCATCATCAGCTGCTTCTCCGGAGTCGGGTCGCGGTGGCAGCAAGCTAAGTAGGGCACTCCAGACGTCCCTCTCCCCAGGAACGCCCTCAAGCTCCTCCTGGGGGATCCCAAGGTATTCCCAGGCCAGATTGGACATGTAGTCCCTCCAGGGAGTTCTGGGTCTACCCCGGGGCCTCCCCCCAGTTGGCCGTGCCTGGAAAACCTCCAAAGGAAGGTGCCCAGGAGGCATCCTGATCAGATGCCCGAGCCACCTCAACTGGCCCCTTTCGAGGAGAAGGAGCAGCACCTTTACTCCGAGCTCTCTCCGGATGTCCGAGCTCCTCACCCTATCTCTAAGGCTGAGCCCAGACACCCTACGGAGGAAACTCATTTCCGCCGCTTGTATCCATGATCTCACCCTTTTGGTCACTACCCAAAGCTCATGACCATAGGTGAGGGTTGGAATTTGACAACTCAAGACCTCATAATAGTACCACTAAAGTTCCACACCAGCAAATACGTGAACAAAGACTATGAGCACGCACAATGCCACAGCGCTCTAATGCACGCTGCTCTTTTGTTGGCATGAATGGGTGAAACTCTGAAGCTCTGAAGCTCTCGGGAGGAGATGAGATTATTCTGCGCCATCGAAAGTGTTTAAAACATGTAGTGTGGGAGATTCTGTTGTTCATCCATACAACAAACTATTGAAAAATGAATGTTTCATCACAAGCGGTTTGTTAACTTTTAGCAAAAATTGCAAAATGGATGGACTGTGAGATAAGGAGGCTCCTTTGTTCCATGAAAATGTCCAAACATGAGTTGTGTTGCCTGTGTAGCACTGGACCAAGTGTCTTCACCCACCTTTTCAGCAACAGACCAGTAATAACAGAAGTTACTTATTCTATTAATTACATTACAACTAACTCCGTTAATGATGGGGAATGTGTTTGTGAAAGTGCCTAATGTTTCCGTGGGATTCTTTGCATTTTGAAGCCCCCGATGTCTGAACCTGCTCTCATTGTGTCAACCCGTTGCTACATTTGCTACTTGTTATCTGTCCTCTTCCAAAAGCGTCCTCCTCTCCCTGTCCTTTTCTCTCCCTCTCCTCTCTGTCCTTTTTCCCCCCTCTCCTCTTCTATCTCCACCTCCCCAGGGAACTTCTACAGCAGCTCAGATGGAAGGAGGGCTGTGTTCATTGTGTGTATGTATGCATCTTGGTGTGTGTGTGTGTGTGTGTGTGTGTGTGTGTGTGTGTGTGTGTGTGTGTGTGTGTGTGTGAATTTATGTGTGTTCTCAGATGGACGCAAGGAGTCGATATGTGTGTGCACTCTGAGTTTGTGTTTGTGTTCATACCCTGCACTGGTTCTTTTGCTGTGTGTGTGTGTGTGTGTGTGTGTGTGTGTATGGGTGGGTGGGTGGGGTCTGTGATTTACAGGGAGCGTAGTAGATCCCATAACGATTGCATCACATTACATTCCATCGGGCTAATGAAAAGGGCTCTGGCAGAGAGGTGCATTGATCTGCAGGGCCTTCTTTCACCATCCGAGATAGACACATACCATTTCCCATCAGAGAGGGAAGAATAAACCTGTGATGCTGTGAGGAGAATCTTGACTCTTTTTATCTCTCTTGTGTTACAATTCTTATATCTCTCAGTTTCTCTGCTTTTGAGCTTTCTCCTTTCATTATCTATCTATCTATCTATCTATCTATCTATCTATCTATCTATCTATCTATCTATCTATCTATCTATCTATCTATCTATCTATCTATCTATCTATCTGTCTATCTGTCTATCTGTCTATCTGTCTGTCTGTCTGTCTGTCTCTGTGTGTGTGTCTACGCACATGTACCTACTGTGACACAAAGCCAGGGATATTCTCTGAGTCTGAAAACACACACACACACATACACACACACACAATCTACTTGTCTGTCTGTCTGTATCCTAATCTATATGTCAATCTCTCTTGTGCTCTCTCTACCCCTCACACTCTTCCTCTCCATGTCAAATCTCTGTCTTGCAGGCTACCAGGGCACTTTGTGTGAGCAGAAGGTGGACCCATGTGCTTCAACCCCCTGCCACAACAATGGGACATGTTATGCCCAGGGCCCTGGACCCCTGGGGTTTGCATGCAGCTGCACAGCTGGTTTCACTGGCCCCACATGTGCCCAGCTTGTGGACTTCTGTGCCCTCAACCCCTGTGCCCATGGTAACTGCCGCAGCGTGGGAAATAGCTACAGGTGTCTGTGTGTCCCAGGTGAGTGTCCGTAGATATTTCACTTATATTAGGGCTGTCAATTGATTACAATTTTTAATCACCCCATGACCGGTTGTGATTGATCATGATTCTGAGCATGGCTGTTATACTGAAGAGGGGTACGCAAGCATTGGCATTGTTTTACCACTAGAAGCTCTGTCATAAATTGAAATTTTTATCTAGTTTTTAGCCACAATTTTACAATACACTTTTTATATATTTTAACAAAGTAAAAGAAAGCTTAGGCATCGGACCTTTAGATCTTAAGTTATTAGTACTTGTAAGTTAGCTGTCAGCTGAAGATAGTTTACCAGACCATCTCGCCTGCTGCCAGCTTAACTAGGCTTATTTTTAGCTTGGTGGCTAGGCTAGCTGGTCGCGTTTATTGAGGATTTGAAGCTTTTTGCACCTTTATGGACTTTTATGCCAATTTTCTTGCTAATTGCCTGACAGCAAACATGGCTGTTTGTCTGGATTGCCATCATATCTTTGCACAATTGAAGACATGTGTTGCAGGCTGAACTCAGGGAGAGGGACAAGTTAATCCTGGACTATCATCCGTGGCTAAAGCACAGTCAAAACACTTCTCCTTCCTAGTCAATCAGAGGAGCGCCAGCCCATCCTGCCCCCCAGACCATACAGCATTAGCCCTAGATACCACTATTCTGTTGTCTGAAGGTGAAGCGATCCACTCTACAGGCCTCTACCCTGGGGGGGGGGGGGGACTCAGCCTTGGAGCAAAATGTAAGACCCAAGTTTGCTCAACTCCATCCATCCCAGAGCCATGGGTCCAGATTAAGAACAGTAAACTCCGCCAGGGTAAACACTGCCTCCAGCCGCTCTCAAATGAGGCTTTCCAGCTTGGAAATAAATTTCAAGTTCTGGAAAATGTGACCTCCCCGACTCCCCCAGTACATCCTGATCCAGCTGGCTGTCCTCCCTCGGCTGCTCTTCCTGACCTTCTCTCTCCAGAAATATCACTGACTCCATGTCTCACTTTGACCTTAGACCTTAAAAAAACTAGACAATATTGTTGGGCAGCTCAGATCCCCCACCTATTGCTTGGATCCTCTCCCTACCACATTTTTTTAAAATTGTTTTTAATTGCTTAGCACTTGATGTATTAGAAATGAATTAACTGCACTTCAGTCAGGTATATTTCCTGCAACACTTAAAACAGCTGTCATTGAACCACTTCTGAAGAAGAGCAACCTTGATGCAAGTTATTGTCAACTATAAGCCTATCTCCAACTCACCATTTCTCAGCAAAATACTCGAAAAAAACAAGGCATCTCAACTTAATAACTATTTAACATCAAACAACCTTCTAGTTATTTTATGTAGTTATTATTTATCAATCAGGTTTTCAATCTCACCATAACACAGAAACAGCACTTACCAAAGTTGTGAACAATCTCCGTATGAACACAGATTCTAATAAATTATCTGTTCTTGTGCTGCTGGGTCTAAGTGCTGCCTTCAACACTGTTGACCATTTTGTTTTACTAGGGAGATTAGAAAAATGGAGTCGACCTATCTGGCCTGGTTCTGAACTGCTTTAGAACCTACCTACAGGACCGGCAATTCTTTGTTTCCGTTGGTGACATTACCTCAGACAAAGTGGGTATTATGTATGGGGTATCCCAAGGTTCAATTCTTGGACCATTATTATTTAATCTCTATATGTTCCCACTCGCACATCTCATACAGAAACACATAATAAATTTACCATAATTATGCAGATGATTCACAGTTCTACATATCCCTGTCTGCATGAGGACCTGAGAGAGGCCCCCACACTGAACACTTTTAAAAGCAGATTAAAAACCTTACTTTTTAAAACAGCCTACGGCTAAGGTCTAAGTGTGTATGTGTGTGTGAGTGTGTTTTGTATATTTTGCTATTCTTATATATTCTGCTCCGATTGTTGTTACTTTTAATTAATCAGTTTTTATGGCACTTTTATATATTTTACTAAACTCAGTTTTTAACTTGTCTGTACTTTTATAACATTTGTATCTCCTTTTTTTTGTTGAATTGACCATTGGTCTTTTTTTTGTGAGGGTGGGAGGGGGGGTGAGATTATATTATTTTATTGTGTGAAGCAGTTTGTGTTACATTTGTTTGTACGAAAAGCTACACAAATAAAGTCTGATTGATTGATTGATTGATAGATAGATAGATAGATAGATAGATAGATAGATAGATAGATAGATAGATGGATAGATGGATAGATGTGTCTGTGCGTGCGTGGGTGTGTGTACCTTAAGTGTACTTCTTTTTTCAGTCTCACTAAAAGCTCTCACTGCTCTTTTGTCTCTCTACCCTGTTGCAGCATGCATAATGTTCTCTTGTCACTATCTCTCTCTCTCTGTCAGCCTCTCTCTTTCACTCTGCTGGCGTTAATTCCCCTCTCACTGCCCCTGTCTCTCTCCCCTTTTTACCAATGTATGGTCATTTAACAGCAAGCCTGCCTCATTTTGTGAAGTGTACAGTGGTGGTGTGCTGTTACTTGGCTCCAATCACGACAGAGAGGCACTGAACATTATTGGGCTGAATGATGAGCTGTATTTAGGTGAGAAGATCGTGGTACTGGTGTGAATGGCTCCTCACTCAGATCAATTAGCTTAAACGGTGCCTAATCATCATCCATTATCTAGCAATTACCCTCTAGTGGGAGGGTAGGGGGATGATTTTCGCAATGGTATCAAAACATAATTTGACACATAATTCCCTCCTCCTCTCTGACTAAATTGCCCATCTAATCTCGTATGAGCCTATAACCTGCTATCTCTGTCTATTATTTGACCATCGCTATCATAGTCTCATCCCCCCATATTGTCAACCTCTATCTGATACTCTGTTAACTATGTCACTCGGTGTTTTGAGGATGGGCCAAGAAAAACATTCAGCCAATAAAATTATGTTGCATAGATACAGAAACGTAGGTTATTAAATGTTGTCAGTGTGCCCTGTATTATTGGGTTTCAAAGTTACTTGTGCTGGAATTGACAGTTTCCCTCAAAAGGAAAACATGTCTTTATGATGGAGTTAAGAAGATCTTAACAGCATGGTTAATTTTCTATTATTATAGTAGTGGCACAGTGGTTAGCGGTGGCACAGTGGTTAGCGTGGCCACCTCACAGTAAGAAGGTCCTGGGTTCGAGCCCCAGGGTAATCCAACCATGGGGGTCGTCCTGGGTCATCCTCTGTGTGGAGTCTGCATAGGTTTCCTCCGGGTGCTCCGGTTTCCTCCCACAGTCCAAAGACATGTAGGTCAGGTGAATCAGCCGCACTAAATTGTCCCTAGGTGTGAATGTGTGTGTGTGTGTGTGTGTGTGTGTGTGTGTGTGTGTGTGTGTGTGTGTGTGTGTGTGTGTGTGTGTGTGTGTGTGTGTGGGCCCTGTGATGGCCTGGCGGCCTGTCCAGGGTGTCTCCCTGCCTGCTGCCTAATGACTGCTGGGATAGGCTCTAGCATCCCTGCGACCCTGAGAGCAGGACAAGCGGTTTGGATAATGGATGGATGGATTATAGTGGTATATATTCACCGCATTCATTGTTGTAAATGACTCTGAAGGTTTTTTTTGGGGTTTTTGAAGATAAATAATTTCTAGTGGTCACTAATGAAATTTTACATCAAGTGTTGCTATAGGTTTGGTCATTCATTTGTTGACTGATTGATGGCTAATATTTCAAAACAAAGCCGTCCTTTTTCTACTTGGAAAGCAGCGTCAGTTTTTCCCCCTTAGAAATAGTTGATTTGCCACAGTTGTGTAGATTACATTCCATTACAGTCATGAAGTGCATTACAGTCCATTCAGAAATAGACACATTACCTTCACAAGTGCATGAACCGCAGTAGCTCCAGAACACATCGTTCTCTTTTATTAATTCAAACAACGGAGCGCCTTCAACCGTTGTAGCGTCCTGCAATACTGTTATCTAACACAGGAAACATGTTCCTTGGACAAACATAATGTGCCCTGTCCTCACCACAAGCGCCATCTTATTTTCTTCATTTTGTTTCTTACACATTGTGCCTTCTTTGTCCCTTTACCCTTCCATGTCTTTATCCTTCCTCTTATTCACCTCATCTCTTTCCCCTCTCATCCTCTGTTTTTCGGTTGCTATGGTGAAACAGCTGCTTTGTTAAGTGTTCCCGTGTGTGTATGTGTGTGTGTGTGTGTGTGTGTGTGTGTGTGTGTGTGTGTGTGTGTGTGTGTGTGTGTGTGTGTGTGTGTGTGTGTGTACGTGTCATGCTCTAAGCCATATCTGTGGCTGCATTAGTTGAGCAGATGCTGGCGTCCAATCGAATGGCTGTGCTCAGACAGCCCTGTCTAATGGTACTAGTGAGATTGGAGATTTGCAATTAATATCCCAGACACCATATTAACAATGAACAAATACACAATATGCACACGCACACTGACATGCTCATACATATACGCACACGTGCGTGTGCACCAACATGCACACACACACTTCAGACACCAGGTGGCATAATGATGAGGAGAAAAGGTCAATTATGGCCTAAACAGAGATATTGTGTGTGTGTGTGTGTGTGTGTGTGTGTGTGTGTGTGTGTGTGTCTACATGCATACTGAATGAAAGCTGTCGGTGACTGATATGCAAATAAACCATAGGTGCCTGCATGTGTGCATGGCTGCATGAGCGTATGTGTGTAGTATGTTAGACCGAGCAATGCTAGTGTGAGCATGTGTGTGTGTGTGTGTTTGTGTACCTTTATGCCTGCTGACATTCTGCCAGAAGACTGTAAGGGAGCTGATATGTTAAAGGATCCCTCTATCATGTTATCTGTCCCTCTGCTCAGAGGGGAAGCAGTGGGGCTCGCCGGGCAGCCAGCCAGCCTAGCTGCCCAGGGAAAGTGCACAGAGCCTGGGAAAGGCACTTGACATTTCACTGGCATTTTACTAAGAAACCCCGAGGACTGTTACCGGGCTCCTCATTAATTCCCCCACTTTGCTTCACCAAACACACAGTAGCTGTCGAGCAAGGGCTGTTGAAACTTTTTCTGTTTTTGGGAGCGGAGTGAGACATTTAGTTTGTCACCCTGAAACAGCCTAATGAATACACACCGCAACTTTTGTGTTTCGGGGGCCCCATGCGATATTGCTCAAAAAGTCCTTCTCTATAGCTTGTTGAAACATTTCTAAATATGCGCAATGGTTGGAAGTAGAGGATATGATCGGGCACTGTATATGACAATGTGTCCATCCTTAGATGCACAACAGTTAGATGGATTAAAAATGACTTATCAGCCTAATCGTAAATGAAATATATAAATGATGGGGGCAGTATGAAACACATTTAAACAGTATTATTGTACACTAACTTGCATGGCTTGCACTGACAGTTAATAAATCTTTCAATCTCCTCCATGTGGGTATAGGCCTGTGTGCAGGGCAGGCACTAATACCATTTACAGGCCAAGTAGATAAAATCAGCCACGTCACATTCACTTAAGTTCTAAGTGCTGGCTAAAAGCGAACCAGAGCTGTACCCATTTCTAGCTAATAGTATTGGATTGCTAATTGTTTTTCTTTTCTTTTCTTTTTTCTTTTTGCAAATTGTCTTGATGCATGCTCAATAATCCAGGAAAGAAAATCAAAGAAGGTTGAATCAGTTCATCTGGATATGTTTATTGACAGATACGTTTCATCACTTAGTTGATGTTACTTAGTTTTTTCAAATTGTAAATCACAATCAATTTATTTTGGTATATGTATTTTATTGTACTTCCATATCTGTAGTCTATTGTGTTTTTTTTGTAATGAAAGCTGTATATTTTAATTACACTGTATGTAAAGCCCAATTAGGGACAAGGGTTGAAAATTAGCAATAGTTATAAACCGTGCAGCCCATCAGTTTCATGCTCTGCATTGGGACTATGTTGAATTCCGTCATCCCTATCAAATAAGAATAAAATTCAAATTCTTTAACATATACTACTATTTGTCTGTTAAGTTGGTGCATTTTGTTACAACTGAGGAGAAAATAGAAGAATCTTTAAAATATATATTTTTTTGTGTCTTCTGACCTTGGATGTGATACTGTTTTTTGACACAAGAGGCTCCCTCTGCCTCAGTACAGAGCTGTCCTCCTATGGCCAACACTGCCCTGCATGCCGTTTGCATTCCAGGGTAATGAAAAGCGAAATTCTAGCTTTAGAAATGGTCTGTACATTTCTTTGAGTGTCAGTGATTATGTATCATATTTACAGTTTATGTTTTTTTAGTGTGCATGTAGTTTAAATCATGTGGGTTTGTATCAAAGCAGCAGTGAGGGTAGCCAGTAATGCGCTTATGTACCCTTGACCTTAAAGTTTCACCCCCTCATGCATAAGTACAGAATTTTCCAAACATTTCCTCTTGGGGATATAGTCTGCAATGCTTGTGCTTGGCAACTGCAAGGTGCAAATGTGTTTAACTTTATGAAAACAAAGCAAGGCATTGTTTGAAAAGTGCAATGTGTGTTCAGCAAAACCTCTCCATGGTCAACTAGGGTTTGAATTCCTCTCGAGATTGAATTAGCCACACAGCAGAAATACAACATGTAAATGTCCTTTGAAGTGTGAATATTTATTTTGTATATTTGTTTGTCCCATTCAGGCTATCATGGCTTGTACTGTGAGGAGGAATACAATGAGTGTCTGTCTGCTCCTTGCCAGAACTATGCCACCTGTAGGGACCTCATCAATGCCTATGAATGTGTTTGCACACCACAGTTTGAAGGTAAGTATGTGTTTCTGAATATATGTTTTTGTACATGATTCTTTTCACACATGTATGCATTCATCTGTTAATAAGCTTGGTTTTACGTGTAACGCCATCACAGGACTAAATTTCAACACCAGATCAGTGGTTCTCAACGTGGGGTGCGCGGACCCCTGGGGGTATGTGACCCATAGCCAGAGGCCATGAAATAATGTGCTGTAAATTATAAAATTGTGCTGTATCATTAAAAAAGTGTCGTATCTACAGATGGTGACCATTTGTCCCAATAAAACAAGCGTATTGTGTCCATTACTCCCACCCATGTTAGCTTTTAGCCAATAGAAACTGATATGATTGTGACACATCACTTCAGTCTGTCATTAATCGTTCACTTCACTCAGGGTGCAACAAATCATTCCTGCTGCTGCTTAGCTTGGCTTATTAGCCAGCTAGTTAGCTGGCGAACATGAAGACATATTTGAGTCAGTCCACATCGTCAAGTGATGCTAAGCCCAAACTAGCTTAATTGAGAAAATATGATGATAGTTATATCGAGTTTGGTTTTATTAAGAACAGGGATGGGAGACCAAAATGCGTCATGTGTCTTGAGGTACTAGCGAATGAAGCTATGAAGCCAGCCAAGCTAAAGTGACATCTGATTACAAAGCACCCAGAATTTAATGGCAAAACAAAATAATTTTCCATCAAAAGATCACGGAATACACCCGCCAGAAAACATGGGTGGTGAACCTGACCACAACTTCAGAGAAAGCACAGAAGGCTTCTTATTTGGTGGCTCAATGGATTGCTAAAAGTAAGAAGCCACACACAATTGCACAAGAAATCATACTTCCAGTGGCGGTTGAAATGTGTGAAATTATGCTTGAGACGGAGGCAGCTGATAAACTGGAATCTGTACCTTTCTCAAATGACACTGTGAGGAGGAAAATTGAAGAACTCTCAGCTGACATTCAGTCACAGCTACTGGATAGATTGCATTCCTGTGAGCCATTTTCTATTCAGGTGGACGAATCAAAAGACATTGCCAGTGCAGCTCAGTTGATGTTTCGGTTCGTTATCCGTGGGAAGGGAACATTTTGGAGGACTCTCTGTTCTGCAAGGAGGTGCCTGGCAGGTCAACTGGTAAGGAAATATTCAGACTCCTGGATGCTTTCATGACTGAAGCGGGACTGAGCTGGGAAAAATATGTAGCCATTTTTACGGATGGTGTGGCGTCAATGATGGGCAGAAAGAGTGGGAGTATTGCACAGATAAAGGCTGTCAACCCAAAGCTTATGGCTATGCACTGTATGCAGCATCAGCAGGTGCTCGCATCCAAAGGCATGGAATCAGACCTTCACTCTGTTTTGAACACAGCTGTGATTGTAGTTAATTTTGTGAAGTCAAGGGCAATGCATTCATGTTTGTTTGGACAACTTTATAGGGAGATGGATGCTGGGGATGACGCACTGCTATTTCACTCTGAAGTGTGATGGATCCCTTGTGTTAAAGCTTTGCAGGGGGTGTTTGAGCTATGCAGTGAGATGTCAGTTTATCAGGGAGGACAAACCCGACATCGCAGAGTTTTTTTTCCGACCCAGAATGTATACTCAAGTGGACATATCTTGCTCAACAGCCTCAACATGTCTATCCACGAAGGCTATGCATCTATCCTGGAAATCAATGACAAAATCCTTGCCTTTGTGAAGAAAACAGAGCTATGGAGAAGAAGGATACAAGATGGAGTAACAGATATGTTCCCCCAACTGACTGGGTTTCTCCACACAAACAACCTGTCTGTGGCTATAGTGAGAGAGGTAGCCACCTCTCACCTCACTGCACTGAGCGAGCACTTCAGCTCATACTTCTCCAGTGTGAACACTGAATGGGACTGGGTGTGGGATCCCTTTGTCCCAGCTGCAACAGGTGGCTTTACTGGTAAGGCAGGAGAGGAGTGTAGTGGACATATCCTGTGATAGGACATTGAACACCCGATTCAAGCAGGTGCCTTGTGCAGACTTTTGGCCCTCCCTCTCACATGAGTATCCTGAACTCACTTGCCGAAGCCATGCGAGTATTGCTCCCCTTTCCTACCACTTACCTCTGTGAGTCATCCTTCTCCACTTTGACTGCAATGAAGATTAAGTACAAGGCTCGTTTGGATGTGGAGAATGATCTTAGAGTCTGCTTGTCATTCATCACTCCAAGAATGGAGAAACTGTGATGTGAGAGAGGCCCACCCATCTCATTAATTTAGGTGATCTCATCAAATGAGTTCTTGCAAATTGTGTGAGATAAGAATGTGATGCAGCCTAATGCAAATAATCCAGTCAACATTTTCTGAAGTAATAGGCTGAATTGCTATAATGTGTTCTGTAGCACTGTTATGATAACTTCTTTTATGATTTGTTCAGCACTTTCTGCCAATGATTTGAACAAGGAGCAATAAGTTCTTCTTTTTTTTTTTAAGTTAAAGCACTTACTGAAAGTCAGCTTTAGACTGGTAATTTTAAATGTCTGGGTTTATTGGGACCATTCCAGTCTTGCTAATGTTCATTTTCTGAAAGCTCTTAAGATGAATTACTTGAAAAAGTATAAATACTGTCAAGTTGAGTTCAAATGCAATTTGAATAAAATGACCCTCTGTTTAAAAGTATATAAGTGGTATTAACATCATTCAAATTGAAACGTGTTTCTGTTTATCTATGAGCTACTACTACTACTACTACTTTCGACTGCTCCCGTTAGTGGGCGCCACAGTTGATCATCCGTTTCCATTTCTTCCTGTCTTCTGCATCGTCCTCTGTCACACCAGCCACCTGCATGTCCTTCACCACATCCATAAACCTCCTCTTTGGTCTTCCTCTTTTCCTCTTCCCTGGAAGCTCCATATTCAGCATCCTTCTCCCAATATACCCAGCATCTCTCCTCCACACATGACCAAGCCATCTCAATCTTGCCTCTCTTGCTTTGTCTCCAAACCGTCCAACCTGAGCTTTCCCTCTAATACAATTGTTCCTAATCCTGTCCTTCTTTGTCATTCTCAATGAAAATTTTAGCATCTTCAACTCTGCCACTTCCAGCTCCACCTCCTGTCTTTTCATCAGTGCCACTGTCTCCAAACCATATAACATAGCTGGTCTCACAACCATCTTATAAACCTTCCCTTTGACTCTTGCTGGTACCCGTCTGTCGCAAATCACTCCTGACACCCTTCTCCACCCACTCCATCCTGCCTGCACTCTGTTCTTCACGTATCTTCTGCACTCGACGTTATTTTTGACATTTGACCCCAAGTATTTAAGCTCATACGCCTTTGTCACCTCTACTCCTTGCATCCTCACCATTCCACTGTCCTCCCTCTCATTCATGCGTAGGTATTCCGTCTTGCTCCTACTGACTTCCATTCCTCTTTTCTCCAGTTCATACCTCCACCTCTCCAGGCTCTCCTCAACCTGCACCCTACTCTCGCTATAGATCACAATGTCATCCGCAAACATCATAGTCCAGAGACTCCTGGCTGATCTCGTCCGTCAACCTGTCCATCACCATTGCAAACAACAAAAGGGCTCAGAGCCGACCCTTGATGTACTAATACCACCTCCACCTTGAACCCATCTGTCTTTCCAACCCCACACCTCACCATTGTCACACTTCCCTCATACATATCCTGCACCACTCCTACATACTTCTCTGCAACTCTTGACTTCCTCATACAATACCACACCTCCTCTCTGGGACCCTGTCATATGCTTTCTCTATATCCACAAAGACACAATGGCCTTCTCTACACTTCTCAGTCAACATTCTCAAAGCAGACATCGCATCTATAGTGCTCTTTCGTGGCATGAAACCATACTGCTGCTCGCTAATAGTCACCTCTCCTCTTAACCTAGCTTCTATTACTCTTTCCCATATCTTCATGGTGTGGCTGATCAACTTTATACCTCTGTAGTTGCTACAGTTCTGCACATCGCCCTTATTCCTGAATATCAGTACCAGTATGCTGCTTCTCCACTCCTCAGGTATCCTCTCACTTTCCAAGATAGTGTTAAACAATCGAGTTAAAAACTCCACTGCCATCTCTCTTAAACATCTCCATGCCTCCACAGGTACAGTGCATCTGGAAAGTATTCACACCCCTTCACTTTCCCCACATTTTGTTATGTTACAGCCTTGATCAAATTCCTTTTTTTTCTCATCAATCTACATACAATACCCCGTAATGACAAAGTGAAAAAGGTTTTGTAGAAATTTTTGCAAATTTATCAAAAATAAAAAACTGAAATATTGCATGTACATAAGTATTCACACCCTTTACTCGGTACTTGGTTGAGGCACCCTTGGCAGCGATTACAGCTTCAAGTCTTCTTGGGTATGAAGCTACAAGCTTGGCACACCTATATTTGGGGTATTTCTCCCATTCTTCTCTGCAGATCCTCTCGAGCTCTGTAAGGTTAGATGGGGAGCGTCGCCGCACAGCTATTTTCAGGTCTTTCCAGAGATGTTCAATGGGGTTCAAGTCTGGGCTCTGGCTGGGCCACTCAAGGACATTCACAGACTTGTCCCGAAGCCACTCCTTCATTGTCTTGGCTGTGTGCTTAGGGTCGTTGTCGTGTTGAAAGGTAAACCTTCGTCCCAGTCTGAGGTCCTGAGCACTCTGGAGCAGGTTTTCATCAAGGATCTCTCTGTACTTGGCTCCATTCATCTTTCCCTCGATGCTGACTAGTCTCCCAGTTCCTGCTGCTGAAAACCATCCCCACAGCATGATGCTGCCACCACCATGCTTCACTGTAGGGATGGTATTAGCAAGGTGATGAGAGGTGCCTGGTTTCCTCCAGACGTGACGTTTGGCATTCAGGCCAAAGAGTTCAATCTTGGTTTCATCAGACCAGAGAATCTGGTTTCTCGTGGTCTGAGAGTCCTTTAGGTGCTTTCTGGCAAACTCCAAGCGGGCTGTCATGTGCCTTTTACTGAGCAGAGGCTTCCGTCTGGCCACTCTACCATAAAGGCCTGATTGGTGGAGTGCTGCAGAGATGGTTGTCCTTCTGGAAGGTTCTCCCATCTCCACAGAGGAACGCTGGAGCTCTGTCAGAGTGACTATCGGGTTCTTGGTCACCTCCCTGACCAAGGCCCTTCTCCCCCGATTGCTCAGTTTGGCTGGGCGGCCAGCTCTAGAAAGAGTCCTGGTGGATCCAAACTTCTTCCATTTGCGAATGATGGAGACCACTGCGCTCTTCAGGACCTTCAAAGCTGTAGAACATTTTTTGTACCCTTCCCCCAGATCTGTGCCTCGATACAATCCTGTCTCGGAGGTCCACAGACAATTCCTTTGACTTCATGGCTTGGTTTCTGCTCTGACATGCACTGTCAACAGTGGGACCTTATATAGACAGGTGTGTGCCTTTCCAAATCATGTCCAATCAATTGAATTTACTACAGGTGGACCCCAATCAAGATGTAGAAACATCTCAAGGATGATCAGTGGAAACAGGATGAACCTGAGCTCAATTTTGAGTTTCATAGCAAAGGGTGTGAATACTTATGTACATGCAATATTTCAGTTTTTTTATTTTTAATAAATTTGGAAATATGTCTACAAAACCTTTTTCGCTTTGTCATTATGGGCTATTGTATGTAGATTGATGAGGAAAAAAGGGAATTTAATCCATTTTGGAATAAGGCTGTAACATAACAAAATGTGGGGAAAGTGAAGGGGTGTGAATACTTTCCGGATGCCCTGTATGTCATCAGGGCCAACTGCCTTTCCACTCTTCATCCTCTTCATAGCTGCCCTCACTTCCTCCTAGCTAATTCACTGCTCTTCCTGATTCACTATCCTCACAGCATCCAACCTTCTCTCTCTCTCATTTTCTTCATTCATCAGCCTCTCAAAAGTATTCCTTCCACCTTCTCAGCACACTCTCCTCATTTGTCAGCACATTTCAGTCTCTATCTTTGATCGCTCTAACCTGCTGCACATCCTTCCCAGCTCGGTCCCTCTGTCTAGCCAATCGGTACAAGTCCTTTTCTTTTTCCTTAGTGTCTAACCTGTCATACAACTCACCATATGCCTTTGCCACTTCTCTCTTCACTTTACACTGCATCTCCTTGTACTCCTGTCTACTTTCTTCATCTCTCTGACTATCCCACTTCTTCTTTGCCAAGCTCTTCCTCTGTATACTTTGCTGTACTTCCTCATTCCACCGCTACGTCTCCTTGTCTTCCTTCCTCTGTCCTGATGACACACCAAGTACCTTCCTAGCTGTCTCCCTCACTATTTCTGCAGTGCTTGCCCAGCCATCTGGCAGCTCTTCACTACCACCCAGTGCCTGTCTTATACTCCTGCCTGAACTCCACTCAACAGTCTTCCTTCTTCAACTTCCACCATTTGATCTTTGGCTCTGCCTTCA
The DNA here is from genome assembly GCF_029633865.1 of Lampris incognitus. NCBI lineage: Eukaryota > Metazoa > Chordata > Actinopteri > Lampriformes > Lampridae > Lampris > Lampris incognitus. Next base: position 54,635,984 of record NC_079217.1, read on the forward strand.
CTTGCTTCCTCTTCTTGGTCTCCAAAGTCATCCTACAGAACACCATCTGATGCTGCCTAGCTACGTTCTCCCCTGTCACCACCGTACAGTCTCCAGTCCCTTTTAGATTGTGCCTCCTACATAAGATATAGTCCACCTGTGTGCACTTTCCTCCACTCTTGAATGTCACCCTGTGTTCCTCCCTCTTCTTGAAATATGTATTCACCACGGCCATTTCCATCCTTTTTGCAAAATCCACCACCATCTGTCCTTCCACTTTTCTCTCCTTGACACCATACCTACTCATCACCTCTGTTCCCTTCACCAACATGCCCATTGCAGTCCACTCCAATCACCACTCTCTCCTCCTTGGGTACCCTCTCCACCACTTCATGCAACTCACTCCAGAATTCTTCTTTCTTTTCCATCTCACACCCAACTTGCGGGGCATATGTGATGATAACATTCATCAATACACCTTCATTTTCCAGCTTCATACTCATCACTCTGTCTGACACTCTCTTCACCTCCAGCACACTCTTGATATACTCTTCCTTCAGAATTACCCTTGCCCCATTTCTCCTCCCATTAGTACCATGGTAGAAGAGTTTGAACCCACCTCCAATGTGCCTGGCCTTACTCCCCTTCCACCTGGTATCTTGCACACACAGTATACCTACCGTTCTTCTTTCCATCATATCAGCCAGCTCTCTCCCTTTACTAGTCATAGTGCCAACATTCAAAGTTCCCACTCTCACCTCCACACTCCTACCCTTCCTCCTCTCTAGCTGCCTCTGGACATGCCTTCCCCCTCTCCTTTTCCTTCGCGCAACAGCAGCATAGTTTCCACCGGCACCCTGCTGGCTAACAGTACTGGTGGCGGTCATTGGTAACCCGGGCCTCAACCGATCCGGTATGGAAATCTGATTTATGAGCCGCATATTTGATTTGGCAAAGATTTTACGCCGGGTGCCCTTCCTGACGCAACCTCCCCATTTATCCGGGCTTAGGACCAGCACTAAGAATGCACTGGCTTGTGCATCCTCAGTGGCTGGGTTCTGTTCATCTATGAAACAGGTCTGAAATATTTAGCTTGAAAGTTTTAGAATACAAATACTTGGCATCTAAGAGTACAAATGGTAGTAAGCATATGCTTAATTGGTGTTATGATTATGAGGGGGTCCTAGAAAAAATAATTCCCCCTGTAAGGGGTCCCTGGCCCCAAAAAGTTTGAGAGCCGCTAGTTGAAGTGACTATATGAATCTATAAATTGTGTGAAGGGATAATGAATGTTCTATGTGGTGCCATAATGTCAAGTAGATAAACTTAAATCCTTTTAGCCATTATTTATTTCAATCAATCATTCTCGCTCATACATTTTTAATTATGAAGTAAATATCCCAGCAGGTAAAAGTTACGAAATATCAGGTACTATGTGCATATTTATGTGTGTGTGTGTGTGTGTGTGTGTGTGTGTGTGTGTGTGTGTGTGTGCATGTGTCCCTATGTGCATTCATGTGTGCATGTTTTCTTTTGTGTGTTTCCTTTTGTGTTTGACTCATGAAGGCAGACACTGTGAAATCTACAAGGACCCATGTCTGAAGTTGCGCTGCCAGAATGGAGGCCACTGTGAGAATGCAGGACTCAATGCCTCCTGTATCTGCCCCCCTGGATACCTAGGTTAGCACACTCAGCATGCTTTGAATCAGCCTCTGCACCTTGACTGACCCCAGTATGTGTTTGATTATAGAAGAACTGCTTGAGATGTTACCTGTGTTTATACAAAAAGGTTCATGGGGTGAAAAAATTGTCAGAAAAGAACTTTTTAAGTAACTTAAGTTTATTTAAATGAAATAGCAATGACATTTAAGCATATGTATATTGTAATGATCACGGATGAATAGACTTGCTAGCCCTTGGCTAACGGGTCAGACCCTTTAGTCGACTGGTTAGCACAGTCTCCTGGGGTTCGGGCAACCCAAGTTTGCCTCCCGGCTGCGGTAGATTCCCGGCTGACCCCTGAATTCACTACATTGGTGTCAGAAGCGGGATGGTGAGACCGTGAGGCCATCGGAAGCGTGTGCGCCCAGAGGCGTGAGGGAGCTGGTATGCTGAAGCATGGGGATGCACTTCCCAAAGGAGGGGGCTAGTGTAACAATCACGGATGAATAGACTCACTAGCCCTTGGCTAACGGGTCGGACTCTTTAGTTGACTGGTTAACGTCATCGCCCATGGTACGGGAGACCCGGGTTTGCGTCCTGGGTGCGGTGGTTCTCGGCTGCCCCCTGAATTCGCTACAAAATGTTGCCTCAGACCCCCCCCCCCCACCACCACCAAAAAAAACAAAACCTGGCACTGCCCATGGTCCCAGCTTGTACATTTTTGTGTTATTGAGAGAATAAAAATATCCAGCATCGTCAACTTTTTGTCATTGTTGCTGTAGTAGTACTACTAGTGGTAGTAATAATTATAGTATTATGTAGTAGTACTAGTAGTAGTAGTACTAGTAGTAGTGGTGGTTGTTGTAGAGGCTAATGGAATCTTCTGTTTTCTAACAGGAGAGAGCTGTGAGCTGGATGTCAATGAGTGCGAGAGCAACCCCTGTCATCATGGTGGCACCTGCATCGACCAATCAAACAGCTTCACCTGTCACTGTCCTCCGGGGTGGGTGGGACCCAGCTGTGAGATCCGTAAGTCAATCTGCAGATAAACCCTCAGTTTAAATATTTATCAAAAGCGACACATGCAGAAAAAATCCCAACACAGCTCCACATGTTTCGTGTGTGTGTGTGTGTGTGTGTGTGTGTGTGTGTGTGTGTGTGTACATATAAACTTCTCCAGACTTGCAGTGGAAGCCAGCGCACCCCGAAGACACTCTGACCAACATGCCCCGTCATTCCCTCTACATCATCATTGGCGCTCTCTGTGTGGCTTTTGTCCTCATGCTCATCATCCTCATCGTGGGCATCTGCCGCATCAGCCGCATCGAGTACCAGGGCTCGTCGCGCCATGCCTACCAGGAGTTCTACAACTGCCGCAGCATCGACAGCGAGTTCAGCAATGCCATCGCCTCCATCCGCCACGCCAGGTAAGTCGTGTTCTTTCTTAAAACTGGTATTAAACAGAAAAGTAAGACATTAAAAAAAGGTGTGATTATTTTCTTTTTTTTTCTTGCCTTATGATTGTCTACAGGTAGAGGAAATGATTTTACACACCTTTGTGTTTGCTACAAATATCACTGATTTTAAACCACTAGAAAGCAAAGTGTGGTCAAATGCTTGCCATTACAATGCAAGGATGCAGGCTCATTACTTGAAGCAAATGACAACATGCTATTAATGTGTGTGCTTTCTCAGATTTGGGAAGAAGTCTAGGCCTGCTATGTATGATGCCACTCCTATCACCTATGAAGACTACAGCCCTGATGACAAGCCTCTGGTCACCCTCATCAAAACTAAAGATTAGTAAAAGACAACCAAATGTACACATCACATGTGCACACACACACATGTACAGATGTGCAAGTACAGATGTGCATGAATCCACGCATACAGAAAGTTAGTATAAATCTTAGACTATTTCTTTAGAAAAAAAAAAAGCAAAATGTACTGATAACGCAAACGTGTAATTTTATCCATATATTTTCCTGTCAGCATCGACTATGGCTAGATTGTAGCACCATACTTAACATCCCTTAAGTTGTCAGTGATGGATGAGACTACCATTTACCTTGTTTATGGCTTCTGCTGTCCAATAGAATGATGATTTTAGTCCCTACTAATCCCTACCATCAGGTGTGTAGGTGGGGTCAGCCACACATGAACCCAGTTTCCAATTGTAGACTCAGAAAGTGGTGCTGATAAATGTCCTAACATGTGTGGTAGAAATAGGTGCACTCCTAGTTGTGCAAACACTGTACCTTTCGATATTCTACAGATCTGCAGTAGGTTGCCTTACTTGGTGCATGGGTAGATTTGATGTTTTCTCTGTATTGTTTCGAAAACTCTTTGTATTTCGTTGTTGATATTTTTAGTTATAGTTGTATTTCTGTGGGTCAGTTTTGTGCCATTTTTTTTTCTTTAGGTAATTTGTGGTTGGTAGATTACAAAAAAAAAAAATCATGTGATAAAATCACAGTCCGGTGGGAGCTGATGGAACAACGCGTTTTCTCAATGCATCTGTCGTCCTGTTCTTTACATGCAAGATACTTAATGGTGTAGCAATAGCAGATAAATGGTAATACTGCTTAAGAGAAATTGGCATACTGTGACCCTCCTCTTCTATTTATTTATTTATTTATTTCACTTCTTTCTACTTCCTTTTGTCAAGTGCAATTGTACAGTACACTCAAATGTTTAGAGACACAATACAGGCATAAATGTCCTAGGGGGCAGTCCATGGATTTCAGCATCTTCTCAATGCCCATATATATAGTTCCCATTCTCAAGAAACAGGAATGAATAGTGACATTCATCCACAAATACAGAGAAAACGGATAAATATACACTTTCAAAGAAAACATATGCAGGGTTCACATTTAGATGAGGAGAAAATAAATCCACCAGAATTGTTTCACTATCTTTTAGATCACGTCAATTGAAAAAATATGAAATAATTGGGGACCATTTAGTCAAGAATACGCCTGTTTTTAATTGTAAGCTTGTAGTTATGTTTTCCACGTAGTAAACATCCTTAACCTTCTCCCTCCGTTGTGTTACCGCGGGGCTGCGGCCTCAGCCAGGAGACTGTGATCCTCTTCATAGCAGTTAGAGGAAGGATTCTCAGTAGTGATGTCTGAATGTTGTCTTCTGCATTTTCTGCTAATATTCCTGATAAAAAGCACCATCCTATTAATTTGAATTATGACGTGGCCAAGAGAAGGATATATTCTAAAGTCACAAGTTAATAGATGTACATATGCTGTATATGTGTTGAGATTTCTGTACAAATAAATTGCTAGTATTGACAATGTTGAACTGTTTCTCTGTGAGGGTTTCTTTGAAGGAATGGTCTGTGACTGGCTGGGTGAGCTTAGGGCTAAAAGAGAAAAAGGAGGAGTGACAAGATGAGGTAGATGGTGATAGAGGAGAAGAAGTAGAGAAGCATGGCAAAGGAAGAGGAGGAGAGGGGGTGAGCTAGAGGAAGCACATGAGAAAGTGGATTAAGAGGAGGAAGATGATAATGGTCGTGATGATGGCGGCTAGCCCAGTTTACTCCAGTGTTTGCATCCGTCTGTGTCCTGCCAAACAATCCCTCTGTCTGTGCAGCTGTTTCCCACTCAAGGTCAGGGCCATGACCCCGAGTCATGTTTTGCCAATAGAGTCAGCCAATTCTCGTTTTCTTTTCTTTTTAAAGACAGCAACCACCTGATCACCTATGTTAAATGATGTAATAATAAAGAATGAAAATAAAGAATAGTTAAAAAAAAACATCTACTCACCTGATGTCCTGTCTGAATCCAATCCAAAGTAGTCCCCAGTGTATTTGTGGAAATGGAGCAGCAAAGCTGAGTGATGTAAAACTGTACACAATAATAGCATAAGATGACGGAAAACGCAGCAAGCATTTTTCGAAAAAGCAATAGCATGAATAATCTATGCAGGTGAGATTAAAAACCTAAGAAGCTTAAAGAAACAGTCCGCCTCAGCACAACATGGCAGCAGGAGTGACAAGCGGGGAGAGGAGAACTGTGTAAATCTGCTGCAGCATGCTCACATCCAGAAGGCGGCGGAGAGAGAAGAACAGAATCTGTGTGTTGAGTCATTGGGATTACACGAGGCTGTATCCCAGTTTCAATGGTGCAGAAAAATCCAAATCAATGGCAACAAGGATGCGGCTGCTGTATTTAATTGTAACAGATCACTACATCTAACCACTTAGAAAAGCGTCAGCCTGGAGCTTTAGTTTTGTCCTATGATTACTACCATTACCTTTTTTGTCGCTATCGCAGGTAACTATGGAGTCGATGATAACGTGGAGGAAAAAGTTAAGGCCCACTGTTCAAAGCTCCATATCCAACACATCTCTTTTGCAATGCATGGATTGTGGTTGCTTCACAGCAAGAAGGTCCTAGGTTCCAGCCCCAGGGTTGTCCTACCTTGGGGGTCATCCAGAGTCGTCCTCTGTGTGGAGTTTGCATGTTCTCCCCGTGTCTGCGTGGGTTTCCTCCAGGTGCTCCAGTTTCCTCCCACAGTCCAAAGACATGTAGGTCAGTTGAATCAGCCATACTAAATTGTTCCTAGGTGTGAATGTGTGTGTGTGTGTGTGTGTGTGTGTGTGTGTGTGTGTGTGTGTGTGTGTGTGTGTGTGTGTGTGTGTGTGTGTGTGGCAGACCTGTGTTGGCCTGGCGGCCTGTCCAGGGTGTCTCCCCGCCTGCCGCCCAACGACTGCTGGGATAGGCTCCAGCATCCCCACGACCCTGAGAGCAGGATAAGCGGTTCGGATAATGGATGGATGGATGGATGGATGGATGGATGAATGGATCTCATGGAGATTGAGAGCCAATGTGGGAATCCATTCAGTTTTGCAGTTTGTGGAGGAAGGGACAAATGAGTGAAAGTAGAGGGGTTAAATGGAGTGGTAAAACCCCTGCTTTTACTGATGGTACCAACAGACTTTTGTCACTTTACCGACAACGTGATTTTTCTGCTCATTGTTACACAAACCATGACTCAGACCCATAGGAAACAAGTGGTTGAAAGTAAAGCTAACTTCTGATTTTGTGACAAGATCAACTTGCATCATCAGAAAGTACTAACGAAGACTCAGTGGCGAAGACGTCAGTGTTAAAACAACAAAGGCCTACACAGCTCCGGGGGACACCATGCGTTGTTATGACTCCATCCAATCTACATACAGTTATAAAAGCGTACCATTTATCATTTATTATCATACATTATCATTTTTGTCTGTTTAGAGGGCACTGGCATTGCCAATCAATAGTCCAACTGATGTTGATTATTATTTTTCCAATTATTGTTTTTTATCGTCAACCAGGTCTGATTCATTTGTGTCTCATTTTCTCAGTGTCCGATGAGTACGTTTAGTGTGTGCCTGACATTTCCTCTACGCTGAAACACAAAATACTTCATAATCACAGCCACGTGTTGGTCGATCGGTTTTGGAGAATTTTCGGTTTGCCTTTTGGTGAAGCACATAAAATGATCAAATAAATTTTGCGATGTTTCAATAATTCCATCAGCCCTTGTAATAGCTGACAAGAGGACCAACCACAACAGGGCTTACGTCACAAGAAGAACCATTTTGGAAATAAGATGAAAAGGATGATTTGCAAGCCAATAATTCTGCACCATCCGCCTCTCTCCCATTGTCTTTTACATGTGCGTACCCAGCAGGCTGAAGTGACCTCCGTGGGAAAGACCATATATGGCTGGCTGGTCTTGTGAACGGCCTCAGTGACCTCAGGCTCAATCCAGATGTTCCCCAAGTAAACATCTCTAAATACAGACTGGGACTGTGGAATCTAGTCACTCACCACACCTACACATTTACTCAAAACACCGCACAAACACACAAAAGAGGGGCCCTGGAGGAGCTGATAATGATTCTCACCTTTGGTTGTGGTCTGAGTTAGAGGCCAAATGTTTGACCTTTGACACCTGTATGCCCCAAAGTGGTCTCTGTTTTGCTTTCATATAGGTCCCAAGACCTATAACAGGGGTCCGTGGTGTCTTTCATCTCAAGGCCCCTGTGTTGATGAATACACAGAGGTCATCTCTTTGTGCTGAGTGCAGTTGACGGGGTAACTCATAAAATGGTGGTTATTAAAAAAAAGGTTATTTGAAAATTTCCCTGTAGCCTATAACACAAAAACATACAATTCTATCATTACAACCTGTAAAGTTAAAATATATTTTTCAACTAATGTCCTTCATAATCACAAGGTATCATAACATTTGCGTCCCCTTCAAGAAACTTTGTGATTCTCTTCAACGGGAGAGCCACGGTGGTCCCAGTTTCAACTTGTCTCTGGCCAGTACATGCTACTGGGAAATACTGATTAGTTTTGTGAGTTTTATTATTGAGCATGCGTAAAGATATTTTGTGAGTTTTGTTTTTCATTCAATGAATGCGGTTAGGAGAAGTTACCTTTTACCAGTGTTTGTCTATACGTGCTCAATAATCCAGGTAAGAACATCAGAGAAGGTTGAATCAGTTCATCTGGATACAACGTTTATTGACAGATACGTGTCATCACTCATCTAAGTGACATCTTCCGTCTAAACTGACTGCAGGTATCCCCTTATAAACAATACAGTGGCTTAACGACCAAAATCAACGACCGGTTTCGTAGGCAAATATGGGCGTGACCATTAACTAGAGTTACAATGACTGGCCATGTGAACAGAGCATTTGGGAGTGTTTGCAATCAACAGCATTGTAAGATGGTGGCAGATGTACTCTAAGCCCCCCCGGTTAAGGGATGGTCGTTTCCTCTTAACATAGATGGCCTCTTTGACTGCCTGTTCAGAAGAGAGGCCACTGGCTTGTAGATGGGTGTAAGACTGTGGACTCCTGGCCTGACGTGTTAGCGCTCCTGTGTTTTAGTTTCCCCGATGTACAAGTCACGGCAATCCTCCCGGCACTTAACAGCATACACTACATTGCTCTGTTTGTGCCGGCGGACCCGATCCTTGGGGTGGACCAACTTCTGGTGCAGCGTGTTTTGGGGTTTGAGAACAACTGAGACGCGATGTTAAGAAAACAGGCGTCTGAACTGTTCTGACACTCCCGCCACATACAGAATCACCACTGGTTTACTCTTAGGCAGCCATTGTCCTTCTCTTCTCTTCGATTGGCTGGTGCACTGGACGTCTTCCTGGCTTTGACAAACACCCAGTTAGGATAACCACACTTAACCAGGCCTGTTTAATGTGGGATTTCTCCCCTTCCCTGGGCGCTGTGTCAGTGGGGACGTTGTCAGCTCGGTGGTACAGCGTCCTGATGACTCCTAGTTTGTGCTGTAGTCTAGTGGATGATGAGTCAAACCTCAGGTACTGATCAGTATGTGTTGGTTTAAGGTAAACATCAACAATCAAATGTCACCCGTCACCAATTGCAATTTCACAGTCTAAGAAAGCTAACCTGTCATTTTTCACATCCTCACTGGTGAACTTGATGTGGTTGTCCACAGAGTTAAAGTGGTCGGTGAAATGTGCTTCATCCTGAGTCAAAGAAGGTTGAATCAGGTCATCTGGATACAACGTTTATTGACAGATACATTTCATCGCTCACCTAAGTGACATCTTCAGTCTAAACTGACTGCAGGTGTCCCCACCCTTATAAACAATACAGTACAATACAGTGTCCAACGACCAAAACCAACGACCAGTTTCATATGCAAGTATGGGTGTAGCCTTTAACTAGAGTTTCAAAGGCCATGTGTACTATTCAGAGAGGATTGGGGAATAGTTGCAATCACAGAGATTTAATTTTAACCCAGGTGTCATCCACAAATCTGGCATCAGAGCCCTCTTTTCCCCTTCCTCCATATACAAGTTGGCCACTACAGGTGAGACTGGGGAACCCATAGCACACCCATGCCTCTGCCTATAGTGCTGCCTCCTGTATGTGAAGTACATGGACGGAGCTGAAGTACGTAGACACAGCTTCAGGAGCAGACCCACTTGGTCAGTGTTAAGGGTGTTCCTATTGCTAAGGGTGGGGTTGAACTTACAAAATGACCCCACCCTTAGCAATAGTCTCGGTTGCTTTCAAACCCCAAAACACGCTACGCCAGAAACTGGTCCATCCTAAGGATCGGGTCCCCCAGCACAAACACAGCAATATAGTGTTCGCTGCTAAATGCCAGGAGGATTGCCGTGAGTTGTACATTGGGGAAGCTAAACAGACGCTGTCCAAGAGGATGGCACAACACAGGAGAGCTAACGCGTCAGGCCAGGACTCCGCAGTCTACACCCATCTACAGGCCAGTGGCCACTCTTTCAAGGATGAGGATGTGCAGATCCTTGATAGGCAGCAACACTGGTTTGGATGGGGAGTCAAAGAGGCCATCTATATGTAAAGAGGGAACGGCCATCCCTGAACTGGGGGGGGGGGGCTAAGAGTACATCTGTCCCCATCTTACAATGCTGTGATTGCAAACATTCCCAAATCCTCCATGAATAGTACTCATGGCCTTTGTATCTAATAGTTAATGATCACGCTTATGAAACTGGTCGTTGGTTTTGATTGTTATGCAACTGTATTGTTTATAAGGAGCCAAAGACCTCCCGGAGACCCTTACTATGCCTCAGCCCCTGTCAGGAGTCAAAGACCTCCCAGACATCCACCCAGACCCAGCGCACTTCACAGCCCCTCCCCCCTCCACCAGAACATCACCCCCTCCAGCAATACAACCAGATGGGCCTTGGCTCAGGCTACTACCCCTCACCAAACCAGAGACTCCACCAGAACGAAGAACCTAGCCCTCAACCCCTGCCCAGCCCCAGCCCACAGCAACAGCATACAGAACCACACCAGGCCCCACGTAGCTACGCAGAGGTCATGCAAGGATGAGTGGACTTGAAGGAATGAGTGAGATTAAACAGCTCGTCCAGTACACCTGCAATAAGCTGAACTAGTGTCATAATGAAACTAACCCACACACACACACACACACACACACACACACACACACACACACACACACACACACACATTTGCAAAATACAATATTTATACAGTTCAATGTTAATATCTCTCTTAACAACCCAATAGTTACTGCTTTACCATCTCTTGTAATGAAATCCCTATCAGTATGCATGGGGAATATCCAGGGCCTAACATCTACAGCCTTTGGGCTGGAGAGTTTAGCCCCAGAACTCAAAACAAACCTTAAAGATATCGACATCATCATTCTACAGGAGACATGGTGTAAAGCTGACACTCACCCACTGTCCCAACGGTTATAGAGAAATAGTAGTACCATCTCAGAAACACAGCAACACCAATAGAAGTAGGGAATCTGGAGCATTAATCATTTGGTATAAATCTGATATACATAATCAAATTGACCCCCTAAAAATGGGCAAATATTACATACTATGGTTGAAACAAAAAAAGAGCTCCTATTAACAGAAAAGGACTTGTTTATCTATGCAATATATATCCCCCCCCCTCCTCCGAATCACCAGATGTCCTCTGAGAAGTATTCTCAAAGGACATCTTCCCTACCCTTGAGACAGAGATATGCCATTTCCAGGCCCAGGGAAATGTGCTCATATGTGGGGACACAAACGCACGCACAGGAACACTCGCTGACCTCACAGATCCACAAGGGGACATTTACATCTCCAATGAAAATATCTCTCACCCTTTCACTCTCCCCCACTGGAACAATAGTGAGCAGGGCATCAACAAGAGTGGAAGAGACCTCCTGCAGCTCTGTCAGAGCCTCAATCTGTACATTGTCAATGGTAGGATACGGGGGGACAGCCTGGGTAGATTCACCTACTCTTCACCTCTTGGCCACAGTACTGTATATTCTATAATCACAGACCTTGGCCCTTCCTCTCTCAGCTTATTCACTCTCAAACCACTAACCCCTCTGTCTGATCATAGCCAAATTACCCTGTTTATTAAAAGATCAGATATTGAAATGGCCCACACACAACACAGTAAGCTGTACAATATCAGAAATTCATACAGATGGGACCAAAACAGTGCAGAACAATACCAGAAAGCAATTGATAGCCCAAAAATCCAAACACTTTTAGATAACTCTCTGGATTTTACATACTCCTACAGTAAAGAAAGCCTTAATCTAGCAATAAACAATATTAACAATATATTCAGGCAAACAGCAATGGAGGCACAACTGAAATCGACCACAAACAAACCAAAAACTGCAACAAATAACTGGTTTGACAATAACTGTAAAATTATGAGGAAAAAACTTGGAATGCTATCAAACCAAAAACACAGAAATCCCTATAAGGCTGATGTACGCTTTCTTTACTGTGAGACCCTAAAACTCTACAAACGTTCATTCAGACTCAAAAAACAACAATGCAGTAAACAGCAACTGACATTAATTGAGGAGGCAATCAACACAAACAACTTTTGGCAACATTGGAAACACCTAACCAACCACCAACCACCAACCCCAACACCAGGAATTAGCTATACAAAGCAGTGATATATGGACAACTCGTTTTAAAACACTATACCACATTGTTCAAATTGACGTAAACACAGAGCAGTCCCAAATTCATGAGAAGTCGACTAAATTGGAGCTTAGCTATAAAAGACAATCAGAATCCATTAGACTCCCCAATTATTGAGCAGGAACTCCTTGAAACTGCAGGCCTTCAAATCTAAAAAAAGGTTTATGGACCTGATGGCATCTTGAATGAAATGCTGAAAAATATGAACAAGAAATTCCAATTGCCTATATTAAAACTACTTAATTTGGTTCTGAGTGTAGTCTATTTCCCTGACATCTGGATTCATGGACTTATAACCCCAATCTATAAAAGCGGAGACCAAATTGACCCTAATAATTACCGAGGCATCTGTGTGAACAGTAATCTGGGGAAGGTTTTCTGTAGTATTATGAATTCCAAACTTCTGAACTTCCTTACCAAGCACAATGTCTTGAGCAAAAGCCAAATTGGATTTATACCAAAACACCACACAGCTGATCATATTTATACCCTACATCCCCTAATTGATAAACATATAACACAAAATAAAACAGAAATTTATGCCTGTTTTATTGACTTCCAAAAAGCTTTTGATACTATTTGGCATGCAGGACTGTTCTACAAAGTTACTGAGAGTGTTGTAGGGGGTAAAACATATGATATTATTAAATCAATGTATTCTGGCAGTATGTGCAGTGTAAAAATTGGCAAAAAGGGCAAGGTGTCCATCAGGGCTGTAACCTCAGCCCTGCACTCTTCAATGTCTACATTAATGAATTGACTGCTATACTGGCTATATTGGCTGTCCCCGGGGTAAGTCTCCACAGTCAGGAGGTGAAATGCCTACTCTTCGCAGATGACCTGGTTCTGCTGTTCCCCGCAGCAGATGGCCTACATCAGAGTTTGGATCTGCTAGAACATTCCTGTCAGACCTGGACCCTGACAGTAAACCCCAAAAAGATCAAAATAATGATATTCCAAAAAAGATCCAGACCTCAGGACGTTCTACCTAAATTCTCAATTGGTACAAAACATGTAGAGTACTGCACGCACTGCATGCACCATACCTATCTAGGATTAAAACTAAGTTCAACTGGACATTTTAATGAAGCAGTTCATGAGATGAGAGGGAAAGCGCACCAGGCTTTCTACACCATTATATATATATATATATATATATATATACAAACAGAAATACCAGTTAGAATTTGGTTAAAATTAATTGAGTGTGTTATTGAACCACACCTTACTGCACTCTGTGGCAGTGAGGTGTGGGGTCCACTTACAAAACAAGTCTTTACTCAATGGTATAGACACCCCATTGAGACCTTGCATGCAGAGTTCTGTAAGATTCTCCTACATGTCCAGAGGAAAGCTACAAATAATGCATGCAGGGCAGAATTAGGCCAATACCCACTAATACTAAAAATACAAGAAAGAGCAATTAACTTTTGGACACATCTAAAACTAAGTGACCCCTCTCGTGTCATCACCAAGTCTTGCAATGCCAAGAGCTGAGGAGTAATAGGAACCCTCTTACCCAACTGGTCCTGAGGCTGAGAGCACAAACCTGTTCTGTTAACACACCTCAGGAACAGAACACATCACCAGTCAGACTCAATCAAATTACGAAACAGTTAAAACAAAACTACATCACCCATTGGCAAACACAAACAAAAACACAGAGCAAAATGCAGTGCTATCTGGCTCTAAATCGACAGTACACCACAGCAGATGATGTGAGCATAGTGACTGATTAACAACTAAAAAGAACCTTGACTGTGTGCAGACTGAGTGAGCACAGCCTTGCTATTGAAAAGGGGAGACACAGGAAGACCTGCTCCCTGCAGAGCAAAGGCTGTGCTGTCCCTGCAGCCTCAGTGAGCCTGAAACAGAGCTCCACTTCCTCACCACATGTGGAAAATACAAACATCTTAGAGAAGCACATTTTAAACAATTCGAACTAATAACAAAATGTTTTCTTAACCTATCAGATGAAGAAAAACTACCAGTCCTACTAGGGGAAGTCCCAAAGAGCTGCCATAAAGTGAGGGACAGTGAGTGTAAGTTAGCAGCAGTCTATGTTGCCGCCTGCCATAAAGTGAGGGACAGTGAGTGTTAGTTAGCAGCAGTCTATGTTGCCGCCTGCCATAAAGTGAGGGACAGTGAGTGTAAGTTAGCAGCAGTCTATGTTGCTGCCTGCCATAAAGTGAGGGATAGTGAGTGACAGTCACCTGACACACGTTGTTGCTGCCATATTTGATGACAGTATGTTCTTTTGTTTTGTACTATGTCTCTTTACTGTACTATGTGTCCTTGTTGTAACGTGTTTGTTTTAAATGTTGTTTTCCAATTGATGTTTGGCTTTTTTCTTCCCTTCAATGTAGGACACTTGCTTTGGCAATATGTACATTGTTATGTCATGCCAATAAAGCCATTTGAATTTGAATTTATAAAGGTGGGGATACCTGCAGTCAGTTTAGACTGAAGTTTATTGACACGTCTCTGCCAATAAACGTTGCATCCAGATGAAATGATTCAACTTTCTTTGATTTTACCAATATTGTAATTATGTCCATTATTGCCGAGGTACATGTGGAGGGCATAAAGAAATGGCCACAGCTAAAAAAACAATGACTTAGGGTTTACTTAGGTTGGCAATAAGCCACTTTGAATAGGCGCTGTGTGTAATGTTCTGGCTTTTCTGAAGCGTACAAGGGTCGGCAGGGGTTGCTTGATGAAAACAATGAGCCAATAACACTCATCAGAACCCGGATGAGACAACTGTGTTATCTTTGCTGCTTTATTGTTTGTTTCGGAATGTAGAATTAGCAAGAGCATCATTAAAGCTGTCCAAAGCAAAGCCAGCTTTGAAGTTGGTTTTGAAGCTGGCTTTGGTTTGGACAGGTTTAACCATGCTCTTGGAGGCTCACCAAACGTCCCTGCCAAAGATTATTGCAGCAACGATAACATTTGTGTAAGATATTCAATATGATCAATAGCTTTTCTCCACCACACGCCTGCACCGGCTGGCCGTACCCATTCCGGCTGACTCACTGTAGGGTAGGGGCTGAAACCAAAATCGTAAAAAAAAATTTTTTTTTTAAATGGCGGCGCCCTCTGCAGGTCAGTATGGCAACTGCAGCCAGGCGGAGCAACGCAGCGGCAGCACATTGGAATTCGCTGCGTACGGACCCGACGGAGGAGAGGCGAGCAGGAGAGCAGATGTGAGCCGGACTGCGGAGACACAGCGAAGCATTAGAGAGCAAACAGAAAACCTTTGATTTTTCTAATATGTGGCAGCCCGCGTCGGAGCGATTGCAGGTACGTTTGTTTCCGGGCTGAGTAGCCCGGGCGAATCGAATAGACGGCGCAACGCTGTTTAACACGCTCCCGCTATTGCGACCCATCGCACGGGGATCTCAGCGCAGGAGGCGTTTGCCCCGTTCCCTGGCTGAAGTTCGCCGCCGCTGTTCTCGCTTTCTTGTACAGTTCAGCCGCTGAGGCGGCCGTTTAAAATGTACACGTCTGTCTTGTCGTCTCAGTGGGCTTTGCTCGCCGCCTGCTCCGTTAAGTAACGCCGCGCTTATACAAACCTTACGCAAACCTACCGGGGTACACGGCGGTCATCCGTAGCAGCCGAGCCGAGCCGAGCCGAGCCTCTGAATCTCGCACCGTTTCCTCTTATTTCTAATTCACCTTTTGTGCAGGTATCTAAAATCACCGCGTTGCCCCGCGGGCCTCGCTGCCGCGCTCCTCTTACCTTCTTACCGAAGCCCCCCAAGGGCGACTGGGTGTCTGCGGTACTTGTGGTATTGTCTCTCCAGACCTGTGTAAGATAATAACACTAAAACGCCCCCCCCTCCCCCCAGACTTTCTGGTGGTAAATTGAAAGAAGGGGGCTCGTCGGCGATCACCTTGCGTCCTTTAACCCACGTTAATGACACGTAGTTTGCTCTCCAGGGGGGCGAGGGGGCAAGCCGTGGCCCGGGCCTGGCCGTGCTCCGCTCAGGGGTAATGCTGTCCAGATGTCGGTGTGTTTGACCAACGTCCAAGTCAACTTTCACAATCCTCCTCCTCTCCTCTCCTCTCCTCCTCCTCCAAGTGCTGCATGTGATCCTTTGTCAGGGCCAGGCGATCACTCCGTACTGTTTATCGTCTGGCACTGGTGTTATGTGACGTATCACGTCATTTGTTGCCTAAATTAATAATGGCGAGAATCTGCTTTTTGAAATCCCTCACGAAAGTAGGCACCTGAAGGAGGTGTTGTTTCAAAACCAGTTTTGGTTTGATGATATTCCTTACATTGCCAAACACTAAATGCGATCAGCCTCAGTTGGATTCTTAAACATGGTGTCATTGCATGTAATCAGATGCTGTGATATATATCAATATCATATCATAGCATCCCATATCGTTGTGATGATATTTTTTTCCATATGGCCCATCACTAATCCTTTTAACAGCTGCACAATGTTAAATATAGCAACATAGATGGATGCTCTTTTTTCCCCCCTCTCTCGCAGAGCAATTACTTTTTGACAACATTTGACACATCCGCAAGCCCGCCAGAGCTTCACCGCTGCCAAAGTGGAGTTGTGTGGAGTGACAGAAAGCATGCGTGTGGGTGTGCGTGTGGGCACGTTTGTTTGTGTGGTTCTTTGTGTAGTGTGGGCGAGTGTGTTTATGTTTGTGCATGCACCTCTTGTTTACACTTGCGTTTGTGAGTATATTTTAGGACTGGATCTCTCAGGTCTGACAGTTTTCATCCATCTTAGAAAGTTCCAGTGTCCTGTCTGTATCCCAACCATGGTCGGTCAGTGTGGCCCTTTTTCCTTGGCCATTGTTTCGTATAGAAATTCCTTACCTTGGATCCTGCAAAAGGCTTATCAGTGGGGCCTTCATTGCGGCTAGCTAAATCTGCAATCATAACATCCATTTTAGATGAATGAACAAAAAGTGCCGCGATGTACACTACCGTTCAAAAGTTTGGGATCACCCAAACAATTTTGTGTTTTCCATGAAAAGTCGCACTTATTCACCACCATATGTTGTGAAATGAATAGAAAATAGAGTCAAGACATTGACAAGGTTAGAAATAATGATTTGTATTTGAAATAAGATTTTTTTTACATCAAACTTTGCTTTCGTCAAAGAATCCTCCATTTGCAGCAATTACAGCATTGCAGACCTTTGGCATTCTAGCTGTTAATTTGTTGAGGTAATCTGGAGAAATTGCACCCCACGCTTCCAGAAGCAGCTCCCACAAGTTGGATTGGTTGGATGGGCACTTCTTTGAGCAGATTGAGTTTCTGGAGCATCACATTTGTGGGGTCAATTAAACGCTCAAAATGGCCAGAAAAAGAGAACTTTCATCTGAAACTCGACAGTCTATTCTTGTTCTTAGAAATGAAGGCTATTCCATGCGAGAAATTGCTAAGAAATTGAAGATTTCCTACACCGGTGTGTACTACTCCCTTCAGAGGACAGCACAAACAGGCTCTAACCAGAGTAGAAAAAGAAGTGGGAGGCCGCGTTGCACAACTGAGCAAGAAGATAAGTACATTAGAGTCTCTAGTTTGAGAAACAGACGCCTCACAGGTCCCCAACTGGCATCTTCATTAAATAGTACCTGTTAGAGCCTGTTTGTGCTGTCCTCTGAAGGGAGTAGTACACACCGGTGTAGGAAATCTTCAATTTCTTAGCAATTTCTCGCATGGAATAGCCTTCATTTCTAAGAACAAGAATAGACTGTCGAGTTTCAGATGAAAGTTCTCTTTTTCTGGCCATTTTGAGCGTTTAATTGACCCCACAAATGTGATGCTCCAGAAACTCAATCTGCTCAAAGAAGTGCCCATCCAACCAATCCAACTTGTGGGAGCTGCTTCTGGAAGCGTGGGGTGCAATTTCTCCAGATTACCTCAACAAATTAACAGCTAGAATGCCAAAGGTCTGCAATGCTGTAATTGCTGCAAATGGAGGATTCTTTGACGAAAGCAAAGTTTGATGTAAAAAAAATCTTATTTCAAATACAAATCATTATTTCTAACCTTGTCAATGTCTTGACTCTATTTTCTATTCATTTCACAACATATGGTGGTGAATAAGTGTGACTTTTCATGGAAAACACAAAATTGTTTGGGTGATCCCAAACCTTTGAACGGTAGTGTATAACTTGGAAATTTGGTCACAGTCTGGAGCCATAAAGTAGCTCATCCGATCATAGAGCAGCAGGCTAAACTTAATCATAATGCTTTTTGGGCTATATTTGAAGAAAAATTAACTTTTGGTTTAATGTGTCAATCTTAGTAGCTTCTTTGTCTTGAGATATCTTGATATGTCTTGAGAACAAATTGTAAGGTCCACAAGGTCTAGCATCATAGTAGGTCTTGAAAAATGCAGGACTTAATCCACATGTAGGACAAGGCCTAATTGTTTCAAACCAATCCTCCACAATGTGACTGATGTCAGCGTACTATAGTGAAGCCCTCATTGTTTCAAACAATACAAAGTGAGTAAGAAATATAGCTAATAATCATGCATCAAAAGCAATAATGGTCACTGTTATTAATAACTTTCTTCTCTGAGTCCAGATTATTGTACTTCTTAGAAACTCGAGAAGAAATTAGATCTACTTTGGTTTGCCAACGCTGTGACCGCCACTTCAACAGGCCATGGGCCAAATTTGACTCACAGGGTTTCTATGGGCCAGAAGCTAGTCTTGTAGTCAAGACCACCCAAGGTGAGATCAAGTCCAGACCAAGTCTTAAGGGGCGTGAGTTTGAGTCAAGTCCAGTGAGGTCAAAACGTATGTAAAGACTGACACCGGAACAGTGCAAGTCCAATTAAACACCATGACTGTAACTGTAGTAGTCTCCTATCGTTGTAAAAGTCAAAATTTCCCCACACTGTTGGCTTTCTTTTTCCCCTGCCAAGGAAAGAATGTTTCGGATTCCAGTTTTCCAATATTTAAGGGACGTAAATTAATAATTATGAAAATAAAACACGTTAGATTAGATTGCACTTTATTAATCTCTCAGGGGAAGTCTGATATTAATTTAAAATGATAACGAAAAACAAAGTTAAAGAAAAATGATGAGTACACATTGTCCAAGACAGAGTCAAGTCTGAATCCTGATGCTGTGGAGTCTGAGATGAGACCGAGACATTCAATATGCAGGCTCGAGACCAGACTTGAGACTGAGTACATCCTTGAGTACTACAACCCTAGCAGGAGCATTTACTGTTGATTTTTATAACGAATAGTATGCTGGCATAGCAACAGTGAAGCTACAGGGAGCTCTGCGATCAGTGAACAGTATAAAAGAGAACAACCACTGCAGTATAGAAGCCTGGAGACACAGATTTCTGAAACCTTAGTGATGATGCCTGGCGAATGCTGACTCTGTAACCATGGCAACGATCATTCGTGCTCTCAGCCATCAGACTGATGTTTTCAGTTGAAGGGCTTCAGCCTTCATTTTTCAGGAATGCTATTGTTGTACAGCTATAGCCACAAGTTAGCAGAGATATCCAGCCGCTCTTGGATTTTGTCTTTTTCACTTGCCATGGAACATGTCTCAATTCACTTCACTTGTGCCATCTTGTGTTGCCATGGCAACACCCAGTTTCGAGCTATGTTTTTGTCTTGTACACTAAACTGGAAAGAGAAGGGTTAAGAGGGGGTGACAGAAGAAACCATATTAGGTTTTACTATATGCAGAGAAAGAGATGGGGAGAAAGAAAGGGACTGGGAGAGAGTAATTAAGATAGTAAGGGATAAGGACTTTTCAGCAAATACAAACATGGATGGAATGAACGTGCATCTAGACAGATAACAGACAGGCACGGGATAAAGAGCCAATGTAAGAGAAAGAGAATTGGTTTATGCATAGAGATTTGCTGCCCGCAACGTTAGGTCAGCACTATAGTTTGTCCTTCCTGTGGTTAGCCAAACACTACATAGTATGTACACCCCCCCTTTATACTGACAATAACCAGTGTTTGGGAATAGAAACTGATGTTGCAGCAAGATGTTTATGCGTGCTCTGTCTGTCTGTCTCTGTCTCTTTGGCTCTCTATTTCTCTTGCACGTCTCTGTCTCCTTTTACCCCCATCGTCAAGCCTTCCTTTGACCACAGTCGACAATCAGTTCAGTTCAAGGGCCCTTCCTTGAAAAATTACCATGAGTACACACTGTTCAAGACAGAGTCAAAGCTGAATCCCGATGCCTGGTACAAGACAGGGAGTAAGAGATCAGGTCAGTAACAGATTGCAAAATAGTGGTTGGCACACACACACACACACACACACACACACACAATGAGAAAGCAACATGCTTCCTTTTTTGTCAGCCTATGAGGCTACCAATTTTTTTTTTGTTCTCGACCATCAGCTACTTTGGTAGTCACATTTGTCATTTTTGACATTTTCCTGTTTGTGGCACTGAAAAACAGGGCTGAGTAGACAAAGATCTGGTCTTGACGTTGTAGAAATAGCTTGCCTGAGGTCAAACATTGCCAGAGCCAACCACCACACTGGGCCTGTTTTTACAATTGACTGCCAGTCTGCCTTTGTTGGTCTGTCTCCGTCCCCGTTAACCTGTCTGTTGCAGCCTGTATACACAACTGTTCTTGCTTGTCTGTCTTTATACATGTCAGTTTGTATCTGCCTGCCAATCTGTCCATTTGTGTGTCTTTCCTTCTTGCGCTGTCTGTTTCGGTGCTTGGTTGTGGTTAGTTAAAGCTATGTTGGTGAGACTGTGTGGCTTGGTCGGTAAAAGAAATCCAGAAGGGAAGAGCTGGCACGCCACTCCCGTAGTTCTCCTGACTGGAAGGTTTCTTCCCGAGCATAGCCTACATCTGCTCTTTGTGAACAAAAGGCCTTGACATACTATAGCAAGAGGTTGGTTTGGCTTCACAATATTGTGAACGTAGCGTTTTTCTATTTGAAAGAATTTCTGTTTGAAATGGTCGCAAAGAGCTTTGAAAAAGCTGCCAACTGCTGAAAGGTGTGTGTGTGTGTGTGTGTGTGTGTGTGTCTCCTTTCAGCTTTTATTTATGTTTTTAAACACAACACTATCAATCATTATTATTGTAGACATTTTGCCGCTGTCCTTTTGTGTCTTGCTTTTTCTGTTTTTCTATTAGGGTGCACCAACATTTTGGCGGTCTTGGTGTTGGCTAGAAGGAGCATTTTCCTCTATTGGCTGATAGAGTAATGAAGCTGATAATTCTGACACAATATTTACATACTGTGTTCATTTCCATCTTTTTTTCCTCAGTTTGACTGAATTTAATTGATATTGGGTTTTTGTTGCTTGTGCTTGCTTCTTGTGTCTCCTATGTAACACATTGTGCCTCTGAAACTATGAATGACTCACTGCCCGGTGATAGCGGAAATGCCAGCAGTGTGGAGTGTTGTGCGGTTTCTGAGAAGGACGATAAAGTAGCTGTTTGTAAGAACGTTTCAGATATCAGAAAAGGGATGCATCGCCGCTGCATATTAAATTTGTTGAGGTGGAAATGGAATTAAACAACCTAACAATTACGGCTGAACATTTCATAACTCCATTTTTGGTGATTTCAACATTTTTGTTGAAATAGAAGGATTAAAATGTCCTCTTTTGTGTTAAGAAAATTTGAGATCAGAAGTCTATTAGAAAATCCATGTTTCAAAATTCTATGCTAAAAAGTAAAAACAAGGCTCTTTTTCTTAATTTCGCAGAAGTTCACCTCTTAAATATACAAGATTATCGTCCATGGTTGCTGTTTTTTTTGTAGAAATGGAGCGCACAGCATGGACCATGTGTTTTGTATCATTGACAAACCAATTGTGTATGTGTTTCAGTGCATTGTGGGCAATAGAAGATGTCAGGGTGGTTAAATGTCTGCATCAAAGAGCGGATGATATTTTTACTGCCAGCCGGAGATTGACACCCCCAGGGTTTGAGGTTTAGGTCTCTTAATACCCACTTCTTCCTGTGGAACCCACCAATCACAACATCCGATCAGCAATGCTTCCACCTCCTACACGTGTAGTCCTCCAGTCGTGATCTGACAAATTAGAATTTCCTCCATTTAGGGATGGCATGGGCCTCCTGCAGTCCTCTCTGGGTTTACCCATTCAGACACATTTCCTCTTGTAAACCATGCCAAGCTCAGAGGAGGAGGCTGTAAATATAAAGGGGGACAGTCTCAGAATGTACTATGTCTCGGTCTCAAACATTTGATGGATGGGGAGGCTCTTACTTGCGGTAACCAGAATTAACTGTGACCATGTGCTGTATGTGTGAATGTGTGATTGGTGGGGAAGATCTGGCGCTGTGCCTATGAGCTATTGCTCTGCATTTGTCAGCACTGTTGCTTTAATTTGCAGAGGGAATTCGCGCGTTTGGTTGTGATGAGCAGGGTATCAAATGGATTTAATTAATTGTGTTTCAGCCTATCAAGTTATTTTTCTCAATAAACCTTGGTTCTGATTCATGTAATTTTTGAGGAAGAAAAGTGTTTCAAAAGCAAAACAATTATCCCAAGATAACATTTGGAGTATACATTGATTTAAACCAAGTTGCTGTATTGGGGGTGCTTCCTCCTATACATGAAGTGATCTAACTGCAATCATCTCAGCTTCCTGTATCTCTGTCTTCTTTAGTGAAGCTTAGCTACACTTAAGAGTCTACTACTACTTTCGGCTGCTCCCGTTAGGGGTCGCCACAACGGATCACCAGTTTCCATTTCTTCCTGTCTTCTGCATCGTCCTCTGTCACACCAGCCACCTGCATGTCCTTCACCACATCCATAAACCTCCCCTTTGGCCTTCCTCTTTTCCTCTCCCCTGGCAGCTCCATATTCAGCATCCTTCTCCCAATATACCCAGTATCTCTCCTCCACACATGTCCAAGCCATCTCAATCTTGCCTCTCTCGCTTTGTCTCCAAACCGTCCAACTTGAGCGGTCCCTCTAATATAATTGTTCCTAATCCTGTCCTCTTTCGTCACTCCCAGTGAAAATCTTAGCATCTTCAACTCTGCCACCTCCAGCTCCGCCTCCTGTCTTTTCGTCAGTGCCACTGTCTCCAAACCATATAACGTAGCTGGTCTTACAATCATCTTGTAAACCTTCCCTTTAACTCTTGCTGGTACCCTTCTGTCGCAAACCACTCCTGACACTCTTCTCCACCCACTCCACCCTGCCTGCACTCTCTTCTTCACCTCTCTCTTGCACTCCGCGTTACTTTGGAAAGTTGACCCCAAGTATTTAAACTCATACGCCTTCGTCACCTCTACTCCTTGCATCCTCACCATTCCACTGTCCTCCCTCTCATTCACACATAGGTATTCCGTCTTGGTCCTACTGACTTCCATTCCTCTTCTGTCCAGTGCATACCTCCACCTCTCCAGGCTCTCCTCAACCTGCACCCTACTCTCACTACAGATCACAATGTCATACGCGAACATCATCGTCCACGGAGACTCCTGCCTGATCTCGTCCGTCAACCTGTCCTCCACCATTGCAAGCAAGAAAGGGCTCAGAGCCGATCCTTGATTTAATCCCACCTCCAACTTGAACCCATCTGTCATTCCAACTGCACACCTCACCATTGTCACACTTCCCTCATACATATCCTGCACCACTCCTACATACTTCTCTGCAACTCCCGACTTCCTCATACAATACCACACCTCCTCTCTCGACACCCTGTCATATGCTTTCTCTAAATCCACAAAGACACAATGTAACTCCTTCTGGCCTTCTCTATACTTCTAAATCAACATTCTCAAAGCAAACATCATATCTGTAGTGCTCTTTTGTGGCATGAAACCATACTGCTGCTCGCTAATCGTCACCTCTCCTCTTAATCTAATTTCTATTACTCTTTCCCATATCTTCATGCTGGGGCTGATCAACTTTATACCTCTGTAGTTGCTACAGTTCTGCACATTGCCATTGTTCTTGAAAACCAGTACCACTATGCTTCTTCTCCACTCCTCAGGCATCCTCTCACTTTCCAAGATTGTGTTGAGCAATCTAGTTAAAAACCCCACTTCCATCTCTCTTAAACATCTCCATGCCTCCACAGGTATGTCATCAGGATCAACTGCCTTTCCACTCTTCCTCTTCTTCATAGCTGCCCTCACTTCCTCCTAGCTAATTCACTGCACTTCCTGGTTCACTATCCCTACATCATCCAACCTTCTCTCGCTGTCATTTTCTTCATTCATCAGCCCCTCAAAGTACTCCTTTCACCTTCTCAGCACACTCTCCTTGCTTGTCAGCACATTTCCATCTCTATCCTTGGATCGCCCTAACTTGCTGCACAACCTTCACAGCTTGGTCCCTCTGTCTAGCCAATCGGTACAAGTCCTTTTCTCCTTCATTCGTGTCTAACCTGTCATACAACTCACCATACACCTTTTCCTTTGCCACCTCTCTCTTCACTTTACGCTGCATCTCCTTGTACACCTGTCTACTTTCTTTATCTCTCTGACTATCCCACTTCTTCTTTGCCAAGCTCTTCCTCTGTATACTTCGCTGTACTTCCTCATTCCACCACCAAGTCTCCTTGTCTTCCTTCCTCTGTCCTGTGACACACCAAGTACCTTCCTAGCTGTCTCCCTCACTATTTCTGCAGTGCTTGCCCAGCCATCCGGCAACTCTTCACTACCACCCAGTGCCTGTCTTATACTCCTGCCTGAACTCCACTCAACAGTCTTCCTTCTTCAACTTCCACCATTTGATCTTTGGCTCTGCCTTCACTCGCTTCTTCTTCTTGGTCTCCAAAGTCATCCTACAGAACACCATCTGATGCTGCCTAGCTACGTTTCCCCTGTCACCACCTTGCAGTCTCCAGTCCCTTTTAGATTGCGCCTTCTACATAAGATATAGTCCAGCTGTGTGTACTTTCCTCCACTCTTGTATGTCACCCTGTGTTCCTCCCTCTTCTTGAAATATGTGTTCACCACAGCCATTTCCATCTTTTTCTCAAAATCCACCACCATCTGTCCTTCCACGTTTCTCTCCTTGACACCATACCTACCCATCGCCTCCTCATCACCTCTGTTCTCCTCACCAATATGTCCATTGAAGTCCGCCCCACTTACCACTCTCTCCTCCTTGGGTACCCTCTCCACCACGTCATCCAACTATCTCCAGAATTCTTCTTTCTTTTCCATCTCACACCCAACTTGTGAGGCATATGTGCTGATAACATTCAGCAATACACCTTCGATTTCCGCTTTATACTCATCACTCTGTCTGACACTCTCTTCACCTCCAGCACACTCTTGACATACTCTTCCTTCAGAATTACCCCTACCTCATTTCTCCTCCCATTCGTACCATGGTAGAAGAGTTTGAACCCACCTCCGATACTCCTGGCCTTACTCCCCTTCCACCTGGCCTCTTGCACACACAGTATACCTACCGTTCTTCTTTCCATCATATCAGCCAGCTTTCTCCCTTTACCCATCATAGTGCCAACATTCAAAGTTCCAACTCTCAACTCCGCACTCCTACCCTTCCTCCTCTCTAGCTGCCTCTGGACATGCCTACCCCCTCTCCTTCTCCTTTGCCCAACAATAGCATAATTTCCACCGGCACCCTGCTGGTTAACAGTACTGGTGGCGGTCATTGGTAACCCGGGCCTCAATCGATCCGGTATGAAAATCTTATTTATAATCCGCATATTTGATTTAGCAAAGATTTTACGCCGGGTGCCCTTCCTGACGCAACCCTCCCCATTTATGCGGGCTTGGGAACGGCACTAAGAATGCACTGGCTTGTGCATCCTCAGTGGCTGGGTTCTTAGCTACACTTAATGGTATTTGTTCTAAAGCTGTGTAGTAAGAGTGTGTAAGTCCTCATTTTTAACCTGTTTCCACCTACTCAAAATTTATTGAAAGGGTAGAAAGGGGTGTAGATGTAGAGGATGGTAATGGTGGTGTGGGTTAGACTGAAGGTGTCAGTGCTGCAGTGGAAGATTTCGTCCCAGGAAGGAAATTAAGCATAGATTCTGTCCTTCAAAACGGCCGTGTGATGCAGTCTCTTTTTTTGTTGGATTTATCACCAAGACAATCAATTGTGTCACCCTAAGGTCATACCAATGTTTTACGCTCAAACAAACACTTAAAAAAGGGATTTATTGCCTTTTTATCAAAAATTTGTTGTTGTGTTACAATATTTCAACATTGTCAGAAACCCAGTGGTTTTATGATGTACATTAAAGTGACCATTCTTAATTTCCTCCATTTTTGTGGATTTGGCAACATCTGACAGTCTCAGTAGTTTGTTTTTATACTGCAAATACCAGATTTCCATGTCCTGACTGTGCAGGAAGCATTCACCTGCACGTCACAATTTTTGAGGGCCGTAGATTTCGTGGTAACACCGGTATGGTTTGCTTGGTTGTGCACTATAGCAGCTGGAGTACATTGAGAAGATAATCCATTGGTATTGTGGATATTTTGGAGAAAGAAGACTGATTAACAATGTCAATCAATCAATCAATCAATCAATCAATCAATCAGTCAGTTTTTATTGAACATGTTAAAGAAAATATAAGCAATAAAAACAAAATAAACAATAAAACAAAATCATTGGCAGCATATACGTGACAAATAAGCAACTCCAATAATACCGATCATGTTCAAAGGGGTAAGAAGAAGTCTAGAACCTTTCTGGTCCTACCCCCTTATACTATCAAGATTGCATGATGCATTGATAATAGATGATAATTGATAATAAAAAACGAAAGTTCAATTTACAGCCATCAGTGTCATCCAACATGGTTACATTTCAGCAACATATCAAGTCATATCAAGTATTTAATTAAACCTAATTAGGATGGATAATGTTTAGCTTTGTATTTTCATGTCTATGACTAGCTCTTCTGCATTTGACATACAGGTTACTTCTTCTTCCTTTATTCCTTTTATGGCAGACTCGACACACTTCCTGTGCAGGTGCCATTATATTTGAGTGCTTGGTGGGAATGGCGTACCTGCTGGCCCCAATGAAGCTGAAAAAAGCATATAGAGGAATTAAAGAATCCTAATAGATCGAATAGCTGTCACTACAGAAATCCCAGCTGGAAAAGGTATCAAATTTGCCATTTTTAATATAAAAAATATATGGATTACAACTTAAAAGTTCTTATAGCCCATGTGGCTGTCCACTAATGGAGTGAGAATGATGTGCAACAGGTTTTAGCTGTATACGTGAAGGTTGCTCTTCCTGTTTTCTTAAAAAAAAGAGAGAGCTGGCAAAACAGAAAAGATGAGTTGATAACAATCAAAGACAGTCTGTGGCTAACACACCAGACAGACCTGCAATATCTCATTCAGGGATTCACATACCCTTATCATAGGGGATTGCTTATATGTGTTGGGGTTTGTGTATGCATGTATTTGAGTTTGTTTGAACACATCAATATTCTGGTGCCAGTTCAATGTTGTTAAAAGACCATAGCAAAGGGGCGTCTGGGTAGCATAGCAGTCTATTCTGTTGCCTACCAACACAGGGCTCGCCGGTTCGAATCCCCGTGTTACCTCCGGCTTGGTCGGGCGTCCCTACAGACACAATTGGTTGTGTCTGCGGGTGGGAAGCCGGATGTGGAGTAATTGGCCAAGTACAATTCGGGAGAAACCACTGCCCCCCCCCCCCCCCCCGAAAAAAGAAGAAGACCAAAGCAGCCTTATATTGTTGCTGCCTGTGTATTTAACATAATCTTCCTTCACATCAGCAATTAGTCTATGAACCCAGTGAGTTTCTGGCTAGTGTGTATAGCCACAGTGGTGAGTTTTTTCAGGATTTCACTCTTTTAACGCAACATATTTCTTCATTATGCTTTTGTTGGTTACGCCTTTCACATCCAGTTGTTTTGTGTTGTTGTCCTGATCACAACCATATCTTGTGTGCCTCTGCTGGAGCTTGCCATGCGATGACCTGGGAACCTCTCTCCTGTAGGAATGCTCCTTCAGGGGGCAGAGCGTTTAATTTACAATCTGTGACCTGTTAGATTCATCACTGCAAGGGGTTAGCACCAGAATATTTTGGATGCCCCAACTCCCATTTGTTCCGTTGGACATTTTTAGTGCAGTTTCCCTGCATTTAATTCCTTTATTTTTCAAAAGTTAATGGTATTTTTTCGCTCATCTGCCTTGTTACTTGGAGAAATATTTACAGACCAGTGGCTCTGTTCGAGGTTTTGCTGGTGATGAAGGATCAGAAACATGGTAAAAACACAGCAGGTCCTGTTGTTAAACAACACTGTCATGGATTGGCTGCTCATGGTGTCAGTACTGCCATTCGTGAATTTCTTTGCCATATGTAACAGGAAATGCTGATAGTGTACTGTGATTTGCTGCACAAAGAGACTAAGAGGTTAGCTAGTACTTGTCTGCCGACTACCAGCACCCACATAAAAGTTCAACTGTCGATGTTGTATGCGTACCAATGCGCGATTACTACTGTTTCAAACGATGTAATGGGTCTCTAGCTTTCCTTTAATTTGTGGAGCTCTTCGACACAGCTTACAATGCATGCTTCTCTTTTTTTTGTTTTGTTTTTTTGTCTATGAGTAACCAAAATATTTTCAACTCACAGCAGGGGATTGAATTGTCTCAACAGTCTTTTGTCATTTGATCAGAGGGTTGTAACCTTGGAAATCCTTCTTTCTTTACTGTTACTCCAATTTTCACCAGGGCGAACGCTTGTTTTGTCCTTCCTTACTGTTCCTTTGTGCTCACGCCAGAAGCATCATGAGCGCCTGTGCGACTGACATCACATTTGGTTCCACCTAATCACCTATCAAGTTTATAGCAGAGATGGTGCAGCAGTTGTTGCTGCCTCAGTGCGTTGTCGCTAATGTGCAAAAGGTTAACTAGTTCAAATCTACACTGGCATTGTGCTGCTCACTGCTTCCAAGGCGTTGGCTGTTCCTTGTCAAAAGCTTTCATAGAAAATGACAGTTTGCTGTTTTTGCTGTTCATGATACCTTGGGTGTTCCTCCACCCAAATATTAGTGTAGAGCATGGATTTCTCACTGTGTAACCAATTTCATAATGTGTAGCACCCGTCTAACCAGAGCATTTAACCCAAATATATACACTCCATTGTTTTGAAAAGGTCCCTCTAAATCCATCAAATTTAGAGTCCCAGGTCTTAAGTAGAAGTCAGCCGCTTCACCCAAGTGTGAAATGCACACCGACACTGACAAGGGAATCCTAAACAGTTCCTGTAAATGTGGTGTACCTTTCAGAAACACATGTCACATTAAAGTATGAAATCCATTCAAGATTGTTGGTGAATGGTCCAGATGTGTACCAGACAGCACAGGCCAGGGTATGGCTTTCAGGACTCAGGGACACTGGTCTTAGGTGCATGTCACTCAGAGCAAATCAGTTTTTGTACTGTCGTCCAGTTTTGATTTCATGTTCATATAAACTTATGATCTTGCTGAATTAATTTGGTCTCATGTTTAGGCAGCGAGCTCAAAATAGTATTGTCATTTTTTTAAATTAGGATTTTATGATACCAGAAAGTTTCATTTGACAGCTGCTTTTGTCTAGAATTCGATGTACTTATTTAACCTTTCTCCTCCTATTCCTGAAAACTGTACTTAGTCCACACTCCTCAATGGTAGCTGAAAAATTCCTCAGTGAACAATTATAGGTCAGAAATAAAATGAAAGCATAAAAAAGACTCATTAGGCTGGTGAGAAGACTTTAGGGATAGAGAAAAAATTAAACATTGTGCAAACAATATGAGTAGTCTTGATTTCTGGCATTCCCTTCAGTGGTCGCTTTAGCCCAGCTTGCTACTCCACGTTGGGGGTGAACGGGTGGGAGAAAAACCCCCATCCCACTCCTCTGCCTCCACCCTGTACCCCCTCTCTGCGCCAGGGCCAACCACAGGAATGTGAGCGGCTGTCAGGAAGCTGTAAAGTGCTGACGTAGAGGTCAGCAAGTGTTTACACACATGTGGCTTTACTTTCACAACTCCATCATCTTGCCTTTTTCCTCTTTTCTCCATCTCTTCCTGATTCCTTTATCCTCTCTCTTTCTTCCTCTTTACTGCCCCTTTCCTGTTCTCCTTTCACTAGAATGCCCCTGACAGTAAGTGTGCCTGTGATTGGTCCAAGGGTTGGCACCAGGTCAGGGTTGGGCCTGGTTTCTTTTTAAGTTGGAGCACAGTAAATTCATAGTATTTTATCAAAATGCAGATAGCAAATGCAAATAACAATTGCCACAATATGAATAGTTTAATAATCTGTGTGATGAGGGAACGACCATCCCTGAACTGAGGGTGGGGCCTTAAGAATACATCTGTCACCATTTTACAATGATGTGACTGCAACTATTCCCCAATCCTCTGTGAATAGTACACATGGCCATTGAAACTATAGTTAATGGTCAGGTCTATTTGCATATGAAACTGATCGTTAGTTTCGGTCATTATGCAACTGTGCTGTATATAACGGGGGGGGGGGGGGTGAATACCTGTAGTCAGCTGAGACTGACGAGGTCACTTATGCCCCTTTTCCACTGTATGGTACTGACTCAACTCGACTCTGCTCTATTTGAATCTACTCGCTTTACTTTTTGGGATTTCGTTTTCCACTGCAGATAGTATCCCCTCACAGCGAAGCCCCGCTGGTCGTTTGTGGGCGGGCGTGTTGACTAGTTTTTTTATTTATTTATGTTTAAATAAATATAAATAATTATACATATGTTTATAGCATTTTTTCTGAAACCGTCAATGGTGTTGTGAGTGCTCGACTAATGAGGAGCAGAATATCAACATGGATACAGGAAAAAATATTTTAATACATTGCAGTACAGGCCCGTTTGGTGCATCTCACACTCATCAGCTGCTAAATACATATATTTATATTTATTAATATTCATATTTTATTTTGTTTATTCATTTGGACACTCGAGTGAAGAGAGGAGCAGAGCTGTCAACTGATCACCACCTGGTGGTGAGTTGGATCAGATGGTGGGGAAGGCTGCCAGACAGACCTGGCAAACCCAAATGTGTAGTAAGAGTGAACTGGGAATGTCTGGCAGAGACACCTGTGTCCATGAGGTCTTCAACTCCCACCTCCGGAAGAAGTTCTTGTGTATCCCAAGGGAGGCTGGGGACATGTAGTCTGAGTGGGCCATGTTCAAAGCCCCTATTGTAGATGCGGCAGGCAGAAGCTGTGGTCATAAGGTCATCGGTGCCTTGTTGAAAACTCGGGGGTGGGAGGAGTTCGGAGAGGCTATGGAGGAGGACTTTCGGTTGGCCTCGGAAGTTCTGGCAAACCATCCGGTGACTTAGGAAGGGGATGCAGGGCTTGACTTAGGCTGTGTTCAGCCGGGGAGGGGAACTGTTGACCCGGACTAAGGATGTTGTCGAGCAGTGGAAAGAACATTTTGAGGAGCTCCTGAACCCAGCTAACATGTCCTCGGTGGTGGAGGTAGAGTCTGAAGACTTGGGGGAAGCCCCACCCATATCCCTGGCTGAGGTCTCTGAGGTAGTTAAAAAGCTCCTTGGTGGCAAGGCGCCGGGTGTGGATGAGATTCGCCCTGAGATGCTAAAGGCTCTGGACATTGTTGGGCTGTCTCGGTTGACACACCCCTTCTGTGTCATGGGGAGGTCGAGGACAGTACCTGTGGAGTGGCAGACTAGGGTGGTGGTCCCCATATTTAAAAAGGGGTAACGAGGGTGTGCTCCAATTATTGGGGCATCACATTGCTCAGCCTTCCCGGGAAAGTCTACTCTAGGGTGCTGGAAAGGAGGCTCCGACCAATTGTCGAACCTAGGATCCAGGAGGAACAATGCAGATTCTGTCCTGGCTGTGGAACAACGGACCAACTCTTTACCCTTGCAGAAGTGCTGAGGGGGACATGGGAATTTCACCAGCCAGTCTTACATGGGTTTTGTGGACTTGGAGAAGGCTTACGACTGTATGCCCCGGGGCACTCGGGGTACCGGGGCAGTTGCTACAAGCCATCTGGTCCAGTCAAACACGTTTTGGGTGGGTGTTGGACTCCGCCAAGGTTGTCCCTTGTCTCTGATTCTGTTTGTGATATTCATGGACAGGATCTCAAGGCACAGCCAAGGTTAGGAGTGGGTCCATTTTGGGAACCTCAAAATTGCATCGCTGCTCTTCATTGGCATCATGCTCATCTCTGGGTTGGGGATGAGTTGTTGCCTCAAGTGAAGGAGCTCAAGTATTTTGGGGTCTTGTTCACGAGTGAGGGTAGGATGGAGTGGGAGATTGACAGGTGGATTGGTGCAGCATCAGCAACAATGCAGACGTTGTACCGGACCGTTGTGGTGAAGAGGGAGCTGAGCTGGAAGGCAAAGCTCTAAATTTACCAGTCAATCTTTGTTCCAACCCACACCTATGGTCATGAGCTTTGAGTAGTGACCGAAAGGGTGAGATCATGGATACAAGCGGCTGAAATCAGTTTCTCCCATAAGGTGTCTGGGCTCGGCCTTAGAGATAGGGTGAGGAGCTCGGACATCTGGAGGGAGCTCGGAATAGAGCCGCTGCTCTATTCCGAGGAGCCAGTTGAGGTGGTTCGGGCATCTGATCAGGATATCTCCTGGGCACCTTCCTTTGGAGGTTTTCCGGGCACGGCCAACTGGGGGGAGACCCCGGGGTAGACCCAGAACTGTTGGAGGGACTACATGTCCGAATCTGGCCTGGGAACGCCTTGGGATCCCCCAGGAGGAGCTGGAGGGTGTTGCTGGGGAGAGAGATGACTGGAGTGCCCTACTTACTTGCTGCCACCGCGACCCTACCCCGGAGAAGCAGCTGGAGATGAATTAATTTATTTATTTATTTATTTATAGTGGTGTTTTCATGTCACCTTTTAGTATTGGCTCAGCTCAGTTGCAACCTCGACGGAGGTGGTACCAAAAAAAAGTACCTGGTACCAGGTACTATCCCTAATTTTTGCCCAATGGAAAATCAAAAAAAGCGAGTTGAGTTGAGTCGAGCTGGTACCATGCAGTGGAGAAGGGGCTTTAGATGTGTGATGAAATGTTTCTCCCACTAAACTGTGTGCCCAGATGAACTAAGTCACCTTTCTGTGAATATGAATAGTTGTTTACATATAACCTCGACTGTAATTAAACATGCTGTAAGTCATCATGTTTGACAAAGTTGCCATGTATCATGCTAGGAAATAAACTATATGTACAAAAGTATTGGGACACCTGGCCATTACACCTACAGGAGCATTTATGACATCCCGTTTTAAATCCATAGGCATTAATATGGAGTTGGTCCCCCCTTTGCAACTATAACAGCTTCTACTCTTCTTGGAAGGCTTTCTACAAGATTTTGGAGCGTGTCTGTGGGACACGCTGTAGCTCTGTGCGGGCTAGTCAAGCTCTTCCACACCAAACTCACCCAACCATGTCTGGACCTTGCTTTGTTCACTGGGGCACAATCATGCTGGAACAGAAAAGGGCCTTCCCCAAACTGTTCCCACAAAGTTGGAAGCATAGAATTGTCCAAAATGTCTTGGTATGCTGAAGCATTAAGATTTCCCTTCACTGGAAGGAACTAAGGGGCCTAGCCCAACCCCTGAAAAACAACCCCATACCATTATCTCTCTTCCACCAAACTGTACAGTTGGCACAATGCAGTCAGGCAGGTAATGTTTTCCTGGCATCCGCAAAACCCAGACTCGTCCATCAGACTGCCAGACAGAGAAGTGTGATTTGTCATGCCACAGAACACGTTTCCACCGCTCCACAGTCCAGTGGCAGTGTGCTTTACACCAAACCATCCGACGCTAGGCATTGTGCTTGGTGATGTAAGGCTTGCATGCAACTGCTCGGCCATGGAAACCCACTCCATGAAGCTCCCGGTGCACAGTTTTTGTGCTGATGTTATACCAGAAGAAGTTTGGAACTCTGCAGTTGAATTGAATCAACAGAGCACTGGCGACTTTTACACACTATGCGCCTCAGCACCCGTCGACCCCGCTGTGTGACTTTACGTGGTCTGCCACTTCATGGCTGAGTTGCTCTTGTTCCTAAACGCTTCCACCTTCCAATAATACCACTCACAGTTGACCGTGGAATATGCAGCAGGGAAGAAATTTCATGAACTGACTTATTGCAAAGGTGGCATCCTATGACAGTACCACACTTGAATTCACTAAACTCTTCAGAACGACCCATTCTTTCACAAATGTTTGTAAATGCAGACTGCATAGCTAGCTACTTGATTTTATACACCTGTGGCAATGGGTCTGAATGAAACACCTGAATTCACTGATTAAGAGGTGTGTCCCAATACTTTTGTACATATAGTGTACATAATTCAGGGAGTAACATTTATGCGATAGATGGTGTATTGACTGTGATGTAAAGTGATTATGTTAACAATCAGTTTCTTGGTGAAAATGTGAGCCTTCCAGGAAGATATATTTGGGTATCCTCAGGGCTGTAAGGAACAGCAGGTCATATGAAGGTCAACCATGCAAAAGTTAATTTTTTAAGAGGTTCAAGCCATCTGGAGATACTTAAGCAGTGCCAGGTACACAAGTAATGGATAAAAGTGGAATTTAAGACCCTCCAAAATCTTTTATTCTGATTTTGTTGAAATAATCACATGCCATTTTTATTCTTACTGAATTTTATTTAGTTGAAAAAGACCAACAAATAAGCAGGAAAAGAGGGAATGGCACCCAACAAAGGTCAGTAGCCAGACTCAGAACTTGCTGTCTGACATAATTTGTTCTCTAGTTTTTTCATTGATTCCATTGGCTTATCATGCTAAACAAATAAGTAGCTGGACAGCTTCTCCACGAAATTATGCCCAAATTAATAGAGGTGAAAAGTAAATGGAAATGTTAGAGATGAAATTCTATCAGGTGCAGCTGACATCGTAAGCATTATCTGGGTTTTTACTACCAATTAGCCAGTATCACTCATGGCCCTTGCTTATTTAACTATACTAACTAACTGGATTTCTAACTACATGTGATAAAATGTCCAAATTCCATTGGGTATTACATTTAACCAGTGTTTTATGAGCCTTCATAATACTCTGCAAGCTGCAGACATAAGGACTACCAGAAATACCAAAGGCCTTTTTATTTCTGCTGAAGTGGAGAAAGTTCTTATTTCGCTTTGTTGCTCAGGTTTTGTTTCGACCGTAAAGAGGAAACCCAGAAATTCCTCTAGGCGTGACTTGTCAAGCCAGAGTGAACATGTGGTTCTGTTCAGCCTCCTGATACCCCGGCTGTGGATTGTAGTGTGGGACCAGACGGACTCTCATCTCCTGTTTTGACGGAGGCTTCACACGCAGAGAGGGGAAGAACTCCCCCCATCTGCTCTCCACATTCAGATGCTGGATCAACCTTCCCTGTCTCAGTTACACTCTCCTTCCTCGGTCCTCACTAAAACTGCCACCATCTAGTTTACAAAAGTGCGCCACATGACTGTCCTACCACACTTCTTTGTTGCAGGGAAAGTTGGGGGCGGGGGGCTTGTGCATAAAGGGTCCATCTCATCTAAGGGCCATCTTATCTGCTGCTGCAACTATCCAGGTTCACTGTGGTCATTATTTAGGGGTAATATAAAATCTAACCTAATCTATGTTTATCTAGTATGATATAATGTAAAGTATAACTAGACTGTTTCACTGATGGTTCGATTTACGAAGCAGCTGGTGTCCTGCCACAAAATGAAGAGAAGCAAACATATCTAATTTCAACCATGGGTGTCATATCTTTTGCCTTACAGTTGCCTTAATGATAACTCCAAGGCCTTATCCTGCTGTCATCTCTCTTGCCATCTTAGCCGTCTCCCTTCTTTTTCTGCTAAGGCATCAAGCAATGTTTATGTGGACTTTGTTGACTGAGTCATCCAGGATGGTTAAAAACAAACACAATTTCTCTCTCTCTCTCTCTCTCTCTCTCTCTCTCTCTCTCTCTCTCTCTCTCTCTCTCTGTCTCTCTCTCTCTCTCTCTCTCTCTCTCTCTCTCTCTCTCTCTCTCTCTCTCTCTCTCTCTCTCTCTCTCTCTCTCTCTCTCTCTCTCTCTCTCTCTCTCTCTCTCTCTCTCTCTCTCTCTCTCCCCCTCCCTCCCTCTCCCCCAGCACTTCCAGACCATGCTGAAGACAAAGCTGAATGTGCTTACACTGAGGAAGGAGCCGCTGCCCACGGTGATCTTCCATGAGCCTGAGGCCATTGAGCTCTGCTCCACCAATCCACTAACAAAGGGCAGGACCCATGCTGGATATAAGGTAAGACCAATAACCCAATAACATTGTTGAAGTATCAACTTGGAACCCATTCATTCACCATGAGTATTCTAGTTTTCCATGTAGTTCTCCATTTTTTTGGGGGGGGGGGTTGTGTGAAACGGTTACTAGTTTCAAGATAAACCACTGTAAAATTCTCAGCGGTTACTACTACCGTTTCAAATCACCAAAAAGATGTTTGATTACTGCACTTTGAAAAACTCACAGTAAATACTGTCCTGCATCAACCAAAGTTAGCAACGGTCTCCCAGACACAGGGTTGCTTCTTCTTCTTATTTAGTGTTTATTGGCAGTTAGCAAACCAGCTTAGAGGAGCATTACCGCCACCAACCGGACTGGAGTGTGGAACCAGGCGCAGCATGCAACATGGGTTTGTTTTGTGTAAAGAAAAAAATAAAATAAAAAAAACATGGCGAAAGGTCATGACAGCGCTCCGGCAGAGATTTGTTTACATATGGTTGTATTGTTCTTACATGCTTTGTTTATAATGGTTGTGTTGCTTTTATATACACGTTTGATTTGCCTGTTCTTTTAAACTTGCACTTGGGAAACTTCATAAAAAAAATGTAAAAAGAATTGCTTCTTTAGCAAGCTAAATCACAGAGTTGGGCTGAACAACAAAGAAACCTCCCAACAGCGATGCATGAAACAGTGAAATTGCCCTTACAAGTTCTTCTGGTCAGGCATGACCAGTGCTGCGAAATCTATAAGACTAGATCTCATGCTAGATCTCATTACTTGAGCATAGAATGTGAAGGAATGTCTTTTTCATTGCTGTTTTCTTATCTGCATTGTGCACAAAGTGCAATTACCTCTCATGGCCACATGGTGCCATCTTTAATGTTACTCCACATTTTATATGGTTTTCATATGCTTACATAAGATATTCACTATGTTATTATCTCTGCCAGAAGGTAGCCTGGAGGATTATGCATTACGGTGTGCGTGTGTGTGTGTGTGTGTGTGTGTGTGTGTGTGTGTGTGATTCTGCAGCTAATCTCGCAAACTACTGGATGTATCAGCCTAAAAAATTTTTGTACACAGTTATGACTGTATGATGAAGAACCTATTGTGGTTGTGTGGTTAAAACCCTTCGAAAAATGTTTGTTCTCGCTATCACCGCTACTTCTCATTCACTCTCTAGCTCCCTCGACCAACGATGCTTTCCGCTCTGAGTCAACTGTGCGCATGTGCGACTCACATCTATGGTCAAGTCAGATCGGGCAATGACAGTGTCAGTCCCAAAACATTGTGTATTCGGGTAAGAGTCTTGAAAGTAAACGAGAAGCCAATCCTATTTCGCAAGCCAGCAAAATCATTCACTGCTGATCTCAGCACAGGAGAACTGGAGGAACACTGGATGAACCAAAAATAATTCGCCATATTCACCTCGCCACCATGCAGAAGTGCAATAGTCTCTATTGTTATAACTCTGCTACAAAAATACAATTTAAAGAGTAGGATTCATCTCAGTCTCAGCTGCAGATCATTTTGGTAGCTACAATAAAACATTTCCCATGGCTGAGCTATGTTTTCTTTCCGTTTTTTTGTGAATGAAAGTCAATCAGCAGAGCAGCCACTCGCCTTGATTCACTTTATAGTATCTATTGAAAACCACGATGGTTAAACACATTTGAAGTCTTTTAATAAGGGCTTTGAAATTATGATAGCCTGATCTCTCTCATTTCATGTCAGCCTTGCTCACTTTCATGCAAGGATCTGCCAAGGAGGCTGCACATCCACAGACTGACAGGCAAAACATGTTATTAGTAGTTAGAGTTTTTAGCTCGTGTGCTGCATATTAACAACTTTTTTCCCCATATTTCCCATTCAGTCACTTGTGTACTGCGCAAAAGTCTGGTAGTGGTAGAATAAACACTGGGTTTTCTGTGTGTGTGCATGTACAAAGAAGGGGAGATGTGCCCGATGAAGATCTGCACTCTACTGAGTGCACTCCTCTAGTTATTTTTTAAAAATTTATTTTGTTTTTTGTTGCTTTTCCTCTCTTTTTCTCCCCAATTGTACTTGGCCAATTACCCTTTTTTTTCCGAGCCGTCCCGGTTGCTGCTCCACCCCCTCTGCCGATCTTTGGAGGGCTGCAGACTACCACATGCCTCCTCCGATACATGTGGAGTCGCCAGCTGCTTCTTTTCACCTGACAGTGAGGAGTTTCACCAGCGGGACGTACCGCGTGGGAGGATCACGCTATTCCCCCGCCCCCCCCCCCCCCGCCCCCCCCAGAACAGGCGCCCCGATCGACCAGAGGAGGCACTAGTACAGCAACCAGGACACATACCCACATCCGGCTTCCCATCCGCAGACACAGCCAAATGTGTCTCTAGGGACACCGGACCTAGCCAGAGGTAACGCAGGGATTCGAACCGGCGACCCGAACCGGCTACGCTACCTGGACACCCCCTCTAGTTATTTTTATGCAAACAAAAGTGCATAGAGCTGCTGATTTTGTTGGCGGTTTTCACTATAAAACTTGGTGAAATGATTCCGGTGTTTGTATCAGTACTTTCTGAACAGTTCCAGCACATTTTAACAGTAGCGCAGTGATACTGAGAACCGAGGACTTCGGTCCGTATGATCGTGATATGAAATGTTCATACCGTTTCATCCCTACTGAAGGGTTGTTTTGTATTTGTTAACTAACCTGTAAATGCTGTTTGTTCAATAATTAAGCTGCGTTTGTGGGCACGTGTGTGTGTGTGTGTGTGTGCGTACATGTTTTGGCATGGTGATGTTTGTTTTTCTCCATTCCCTGGCTCTGCTAAGTGTCAGATGTAGAGTTTGATCCAATGAGCTTTTTGACTCGCTGCCTATTCTCTGTCCTCAAAACTAAAACAAACAGGCCCGCAGATTAAAATAGCACACTTGCACTGCCATTACCAACAGCACAGCCTGACAAATATTTGTTTTTGAGTGTGAACAGTGTGCACATCAAAACACCAACTGAGATGGCTTTGAGGCATGTGTACAGCCACTTTTGGTGTGTGTGTGTGTGTGTGTGTGTGTGTGTGTGTGTGTGTGTGTGTGTGTGTGTGTGTGTGTGTGTGTGTGTGTGTGTGTGTGTGTGTGTGCGCGCGCGCGCGCGCATTTACATGTATGAGCACTGGTTTTGGAAATTAATTGTGGTTTAAATGAACAGCGTTAACAAGCATATCTACAAAAGCACCTGAAGCCTATCCAACATCTCTACTAACAGAAACAAGGTTAAACATTTCAAACATGACGGATATATATTTTTATAATAATTGTGGGAAAAAAAAGGCTCCCTTTAAAATGACTGCCAAAAACTTCAGACAGGAGGCATAAATTGTTTGTTTCTGTTTTCACTCTGGGCGCACACACACACACACACACACACACATGCAGGCATGCAGGCAAACACAAGTCTACTGGCGTGTTGTTTTAATGACCATATTAACAAGCGCTCCGTGTCGGCCGGACAATGCGCGGCCAACACGGAGCCCAAGCCAACTGAGAGACGAGAAGGGCTGAGACCTCAGTAGCACTTCCCAAAAGCTCCAGCAGTCCACCTGTGAAAATGAAGTGAAACTCAATCGGGCAGCTTTTCCTGGCGAGGCAGGAGGTTTTGGTCTCGGGATTTAGAGAGAAAGAAGAGAGAGTAACACGAAGACAAACAGTTTATACTGCGCCGGCAGGCTTGTGGGCACGGAGAGAAGCATAGTGAGCCGCTTTTCCTCATTGTCAGGTGAGGAGGCGAAAGATGGAGAAGCACGCAGAGTAACAGGGTAACAGCATGAGATGACGGGCAAAAGAGGCCGAGACCAGTGGGCAGACAGACAGACAGACAGACAGACAGACAGACAGTGTCGCTGGGCTTGCTGCATTTGAGGACAAAGATGGATGACAGATCTAAATAAGTCTTGGGCCAGCGATGAAATTTACCATCTATTTTTGAAAATCAATTAATTTGCAATTTGGCTACTAATCTAAAAAAGTGGCTTTTTCAGCATTAAATGCAAGTGTTTTGTAATGTTTGAGAAATTTAAATAAATTTGATGGATGCAGTGAGTTATTTGACCAATGCTGCATTAGTAAATCAAAATCAAATGAAGAATACACTGATTAAAAAAAAAGGGGGGGATTCATCAACTTTGTTAATAATAGCTTGACGCATTAGTAGGGAATGTCAAAATGATCTACAGTATCACTGTAGGTTTGAAATTTGTGTGTTCTCACTTCATTTTGACATCATATAATTTGTGGATGGCTAATATGACTCTGTCACCTCTATATTCTGGACACGACTCCAAAGAAGAGACCGCACCCAGGCAGATGCGCCCCCTTTATTCACGTCTGGCAATGAATCAAAATAACAGTTGGTCGAGTTCGTTACAATGTGAATAGTACTCCAGCTCCTGCACGTGAAAATAACATACAGTCAGAAGTTTGTTTAGGATGCTTGCGACAGCCATCGCACCTCATTAGCTAGCATCCCAGAACCTGTTCAGCTAGCATCAGTATCCATCCATCACCCCAACCGCTTATCTTGCTCTCAGGGTCGCGGGGGTTGCTGGACCCTGTCCCAGCAGTCATTGGGCGATAGGCGGGGAGACACCCTGGACAGGCTGCCAGGCCATCACAGGGCTGACACACACACACACACACACACACACACACACACACACACACACACACACACACACACACACATATATTCTATGGACAATTTAGTATGGCCGATTAACCTGACCTACATGTCTTTGGACTGCGGGAGGAAACCGGAGCCCCCGGAGGAAAACCATGTAGACACAGGGAGAACATGCAAACTCCACACAGAGGACGTCCCGGGGTGACCCCCCCCCCCCCAAGGTTGGACTACCCCAGGGCCCGAACCCAGGACCTTCTTGCCATGAGGCGACCGCACTAACTAATGCCCCACTTTGCCGCCAGTAGTGTCAGTATATTTGGTAAAAATAAGCAAAATAAATATTCACAACTGTCTGATCTCCTTGCAGTGTGAGCTACATACATTCATAAGGCATTTACAGTTAGATAAAACTTGTACGCACATTATGACAAATTATATCACAAAACCAGGCGTGGATCTACGGGGTGGCAAGGGTGGCAGCTGCCACCTCTGGGACACAGTCTTGCCACCCCAGGAAAAAATCTCTAGATCCGCCACTGCACAAAACA
This sequence comes from Lampris incognitus, assembly GCF_029633865.1. Classification (NCBI taxonomy): domain Eukaryota; kingdom Metazoa; phylum Chordata; class Actinopteri; order Lampriformes; family Lampridae; genus Lampris; species Lampris incognitus. Next base: position 54,677,578 of record NC_079217.1, read on the forward strand.
GAAGCGGCGCTCATACGTACCGTACCGTCTTCACCGCAATTGTCACGGAAAGGGAACGATTGTAGCTGAGACAGCCAACTCGAACCAACCAGTAATAGCCAGGTTATACCAGAGGGGGCATCACTGTAACGTAACACAAAGAAATACGAAATATCCCATTAAACATAATTCCCTTTGGGATATTTTCATTCCTGCTACAACTCCACACAGACGTTGGTAGATAATGCTAGTTAGCCCTTTTAGGCTCAACTCTAAACAAACTTCATGAGCTCAAGTGGCTACTGATTTGGTGATATGAATGTTGCATTAGCTATTACACAATTCAGCCATGCATTTTTAAGAAAAAATATCTCTCATTTCATATGCTTCATGTCATGAAATCAAACATGATTATTAGGTTTAAAAAAAAGTTTAAACGCCTCAACAACCATTTTGTGTTGTTGACTAGGATTTTGTACCAACTTCGCATTGCTAAGCCCTCTTCCTCTTCTGTTGTTATCCGCACATCGTCTTGCTCCTGCTCCATTTGAGTTTAGCATGGCACTATTTGCATGAAGCTGACACTGTCTTCTGAAAGATTTCTATGTGAAGTAGGCAACCTTGCTGCAAACAGGCATCTGCCAGATTTTCTACAAGACGAGTTCCACGTAACTAGCCAATGATGACGTTTGTTGCAAACAAATATTTATCGTCGATTATGAAAATGAATTGTTTCAGGCCCAGACTCAGCCACTTAGTACGTTCCCAGGTTTCCCTCAGTATTTGTGTATGCCAATATATTTCCCAGACTAAGCATCGGTGTGCTAGACTGGTCTTGGTGTGTCAGAGCAGTCAGTGGCCCTCTCTGTCAAGTGTGAATGCCTCTATCCACACAGCCCTCCCCCACCCAGGCCCCCTTCATACCTCGATATACACTGCCCCTTCCAAGGTAACTCGTAAGAGCCAAGCCACATTTCTACAGATGCCACTACTGCAATTTGTCATAGAGTACCAGCCACAAAGAAGATGTTCTACTCCCTCGTCTGTCTGCTCATCATCTTTAATACCTGTCTGCCTCCCTGCTTACATCTTTAGTGTTGTGTGAATTTTCTCTAGGTAGACTATAATTACTCGTCTACCTACCTGTTTATAATACCAAACTGACTTGAACTCCCCGTCCTCTGCTCCCAATGACAGGGCTCCAACTACAGATGTGTCAACACTCTTTTCATTTTGAAATGGAGGAGATGAGAGAGAGAGATTTTGTGCTCCCCTCCCCCTTTCTTCCTCACTTCTGTATGATGTCATAAAATGTGATACAATTTATTGTCCCCAAAGATAGTTCTTTATTCTCTCTGTCCCATTCTCCGTCTTTCTCTTCCAATCTCCCTTCATCCCCCGCCTGCCTCCCTCCCTCCTTTTCTTCCTGGCTTGCATTCCCCGAACTGCCGGTTGCACCCCCACTTGACGGGCATGCTTGAAGGCAGACTGAGGGAGTGCTTGTCCCCCTGCCAAAGCTAACAGCTAACAAGGATGAAAGGCCACCTCTCACTACTCCGCCCGCCCTGCTACTGTGTCGGCCGTCCGATCCAGAACCATTGAGGAAAAATTTGCCAATTGGAATTTTCAGCCATGTTTTACCAAAGTTTTAGTCGAGTAACTTTGGGTGCCACTCAAAATCTATGCGTGTGTCTGAATTTACACACATTTATTGTTTCTTACAAATAAAAAAAACAAAAAAACAAAAAACTATTTTATATATATATATATAGGCATCAATGCAAAGCACCATATTCTGTTCTTTAAAGATAACCGTAAAGATGGACTTATACTCCCCTCTTTGGTAATGAGCTTAATGCCTGCCAAAAATTGTACGACACTTAAAGGTGCAGCAAGGAGTTTTGTAGTTTTGTCCACTTTGCGCATCCCTGTGGACAAAAGCAGTAACGTTTTGTGGAAGAATGACCTCATTTCACATAAGCACTGCTTTTTCTCTCAAAGATCTACAGTCACCGCCTGGTAGCTTGCACATTTGCTTTGACGAGAAGAGTGCGAGATGTAATGGCGTTTTGGAAAAACAGGTGTTTGCAGGATATAGAGTGATGAGGTAATGCATCTTCAGTTGAGGCTATTGCATCTCATCTGTGTGCTGCAAAGTGTTTCATCAGATTTGGCAGGGAATCGGATCCGGAGACAAGCCGTTGGGATCATTATATAGCATTATCTCTAATTTTCTCACTGATGGTCTCATTTGCCTATGTAGGTCATACAGAGACATCAGAATTAAATCGAGAGTGATCAATAAATCAGTGGAAAAACTCCTACCCACATGTTCCCCTGACTTAATATCAATATTACTATTATTTATCTTAATCAACGCTGGCTTTAATTTTTGGCTTAAATCGTTTATTATCTATGGAAGAGCACAACTAATTGTCTGGCTCAGGTCCGCCTCTCCTTGATTACATAACGGCGTGATGGTGAAAGCGGCAGGCAGCCGTGTGCTGCCATGGAGATGGAGTGGAGGTCAAGACTGAACGTGCTCTCTGCAGCGGGCTGTCTCCAGCTTTCCATGCCAAATGCCAGTCTGCCTGTGTTCACACTAATGTGTCTGTCTGAGTCTGATGAAAGCAGTCTGCTTCATAGCCAAACAGAGGTTACCTGGGCCAGCTAAATAAGCCCTTCACAGGGCTTATTCATTGTGTGCGTCATAATTTTTTACAGATGTTTATTTTCCTCCATCTTGACATTATTAGGCACTCGGAATAACAGGGATATTACTCAGCAGCCTTTCAACAGCTGCTTAGATTTCCCTACCCCAACCTGTTGCCGTCTTGCTTGCAGATGAACCATTGTCTGTGTTAGAAGTCTCACAGACATTCCTAAGTACTTTTTTTTTCTTGTATCCGGCTTGGAAAAAAAAGAGCATAATTTGGTCATGCAAATTGTAACTCAGAGTTTCGATGATAGTGAGCCTCTCTCTGACATCATTCGCGTTTGCACATCAGACCATACAAGGCCTACCAAGGCTTCATCTAGTCAGTCAGGCGGAGAGGGTTCTGTGACTTTGTGTACTTTGTATTCTGATATCAGTTAGTGCGTTGGATGTACTGTTGGTACTTATTGAGCTGACTAGAGAGAACAGTCCATGCAGTTGGATTTTAGGTCATCCGGGCCAGTGGCGTAGTGTCCAAACTTGCCAAAGATGAGGACATCCTTCAGCCTGTGAAGTGTATAAATGTCCTCACGGTCCGAACGACTCAGGCTACAACAGTCGCTGTGTCTACGGTGTTCGAGTACTGTGTTCTGTATGTTGCAGGGCGATGAATGTTTTACACCAGCTCCAATGATATTGCAATTTGACTCTGAATACAAGCGGAGGAAGTGCGACGCTGGTTTTTTTTTTTTAAATATCGTGCTCAAAAGCTGCCAACATCCTCAACATTGTTTGATGTCTCAGTTGAAGGGAGATATAGAAGACCAAGAAGTGTGTTTCCCTTGCGGACGCTCTGATGGAGTCTATTGGTCCTTGATGCTGTCTCATTTGAGCTGCATAGTGAGCTCCTCCTTGCTTGCTTGCTTGCTTGCTGGTAGTCCGACGAGTCTGACGATGACATCCCTCCTCTTTAACGGTTTGTTCTTTGATGACTGTAGAGTCCAATTCTTGATCCACAAGTTTTATTGCACATTGGGCATATGGAGTCTGAGTTAGTGGGGACAGGCATGGTTGTGTGTCTCCTTAGTCTTTCTGTTGTTTTTTCACATTCCTCTCCATTTCCAGCTGTTCTATACCTCTATGGCAGATCTCCCGCCTGTTGGAGCGGTTGATGGAAGCTTGCTCCGGTCTCAAGGGGTCGATACAACACTTCTTCAGTGGCGATCTCCTCCAGTGATGTTAGCACAGTCTTAAATCGGTCAACCACAGATTGGATGGCTGCTGTGCACTCCATCCAATGGGACATAGTGCCTATAATGATATAAAATGTCCATCTTCACAGGCTATTTCCTTGAAAAAGCTTTTGTATTTGCAAGAGTGATAAAAAAAAACCCTCCCAAGCTGTGGCTCGCTTTCAAAAGTGTTTGCACAACTGAAGAGGCTTAGATGACTGCTTACATCTCGAGGTTGAAACCGTAAAAAGAAAGAAAAGCATTTTCCAACTAGATTGTAAATTTTTTTTTTCCTTGGATTTTTTCCTCCTTTTTTCCCAATTGTACCTGGCCAATCGCCCCGCTCTCTGAGCCATCCCGGTCGCTGCTCCACCCCCTCTGCCAATCCGGGGAGGGTTGCAGACTACCACATGCTTCCTCCATACATGTGCAGTCGCCAGCCACTTCTTTTCACTTGATAGTGAGGAGTTTCACCAGGGGGACATAGTGCAGAGGAGGTGCTAGTGCAGCAACCAGGACACATACCCACATCTGGCTTCCCACACGCAGACACGGCCAATTGTGTCTGTATGGATGCCCAACCAAGCCGGAGGTAACACGGGGATTCGAACCGACAATCCCCGTGTTGGTAGGCAATGGAATAGACCGCTACGCTACCCGGATGCCTGATTGTAAATTTTATAAGTGGGCAAATTTGCCTACTCAAAATGGATATGTCCAGCAAACACCCTCCCTGAGCTGATATCATCCATGATTAGCATGCTTTAGAGTTGGATCCAGTCCTGTGTGTGTGTGGGTGTGTGTGTGTGTGTGTTATCTGTCTATGTGGCTTAGCCTTTTGTGTAGAGGTCTGTTTCTATCTGTAATCCAGCCGCTGGATGTTCTCGTGTCATGAGTGCAGCTGTGTGTTGCAGCTGGGCTAGTGAGGCGTTAACCGTCAGTCTTGAAGCTGGTTATAGTTAAACTAGTGTCTCGTTTCTCCTGGCACTGATACTTGTCTGAGTAGTCGGCCTGCGGTGGCTTTAAGGGCTTCCGTCATACTCATTGATTGACCCCATGCTTGCCTCCTATCAATAAAAGTTCTCAAAAGTCAGCTCTCCCAGGGTGTGTTTTCACTTCAGATGAAGAAAATATTAATAGTTTTACCCTCAAACTTGAGTGGCTGAGAAAATATTTATATAATTGGGGTTCGATAAGGCATACCACATGTTCTTCCAAGCCTCTGTCTGTTTTTAAAAAAATATGACAGTAAAAAAATGCACTATCAGCTCATCACAAAGAAGGGATTTAATATGAGAGGGAAACCGAAAGTGCGAGAAGAAATGGGAGACTGACAGAGGACCCTTTCTCACTTTTTTCCAGCAGCATGGCATGTGAAGAAGTGCCTCTAACATTCATACGAATAAGAATGAGTGAGAACTTTAATAGACTTATTGTGAGAGAGTCGGACTGGGGTTTTAATGGTTGCAGATCCCTGACTGGCTGGAATGATTTGACTTGGGGAAATGTTAACACGTCCAACTTCCAACTTTGCAAAAGTTTGCTGCAAAAGTTTGCTCTGCTGCTACGTCTTTTAAATAAGAAAAACCCAGAATGCCATGAACACTGGAGAAGTTTAATGCTATGTTATTATAGTCACCATTTATACCTTTTTGGCTAGAATGATTTTGTGCGTGAAAGTAGATCCGGTTAGTAGCTTTCTTGATGCTGCTGAGCTCAGGATAGTATTTATAGTTTCAGACAGGGGAAGGAGGGCATAACACTCATGACTGAAGAGAGAGAAAGAGAAAATTATCTGTGACAGATTATGGGCATTACTCTTAGTCTTGGTATTTTAAGTACATTGAATGTTTTTTTTCTTAGACAGGAGGACATAGGCTCAGCATGTCCTCCACAGGCCTTAGTATTTCTGCCATCATTGCTAGAGATTGGTGAGAATAGTCCTTTAACTGTAACCCCAATAAAATCAAAAGAAATGAGTTTTCTTGTTTTTTTTATTTCTTGAAAATTCAGAATTATTTTTCTTAATGCATAACTAATATAGTTCCTTTGTTAAACTCAAGACATATTAAGAGCCAGTAAACACCTTTTCTTGTTATCAGAATGAATAAATTATAGTTCCAAAATAAGAGATTATCTGCAATGAAAAATTGTCAAAATAAGTAATAAAAAAAAACCCCTCATAAAAGTAATTGAAGAGGTCACTTGCAGTAAAAAGAAAGGGAGAAAACAAGAGTTGTTCATCTATGGGGTTTTGCATCTATATCAAAGTCACTTGTATTTGTCTCTGCAGGTTTTTCTGCACTAAAAGACAGAAAATTGCTTGGCCTTCAACCATAAAATATTTTTATATCCATCATTAAATCATGCAAATCTAGAAATATAATTTAAAGATTACATAAATGTGATCATAATAATTGGCTTTGATGCAATACAAGTATACAAGCAATACAAAAAATGTGCAGAAATAATGAACTGAAGAAGTCAATACTGAAACGACATTAAAATGTGTCATATCAACAACTGAATTGTTGAAGAACTTTTAGTTCAAAGCTCATGCCACTATTTTTTGCACTGACATGGCTTAACTACATTTACCATTGAATAGTAGTTCAACTGTTTGCTTGACGGTGTTTTTGAGAAAAAATATTACTGTGGTTTTATAAAGATTTATTTTAATCCAGTTATACCATTCTGTTATGTAGGGCAAATATATCTTAAATTGTATGAATAAAAAACAAAATATGTGCTTAGCTATGGAAATTCCTGGAAGTGATCTCAAATGCCAGGAGCACTTTTTTTTCTTGTTAGCTTCTTGGTTGCAGGCTAGCACAGAGGCGTGAAAAAGCATGCAAAAGTTCCCTCTGGTGTCAGTCTTTTGCACGAGATACCTTAACCGAGTGGAACGGATATTTCATGTATGCGTTGCATACATTTTTCAGTGTATGTGTATGTCAAAATGCGGCCTATCATTTGGGCGAGGAAACCATTGAAGGGACAGGGGCTGTGAATGCTTCTTTTATACACACTAAGGTGTCTCTGTTTCAGGACTCGCTGAGATGCAGTCAGACTCAATTTTGTGCTCTCTCTCTCTCTCTCTCTCTCTCTCTCTCTCTCTCTCTCTCTCTCTCTCTCTCACACACACACAAGGACACAGTGCCCTCTTCTCACAGCAAAACACAAATAAGCTCACACATACAACACTTTAAGCAAACTCCCACACGTTTGCATGCTGCAGCATGGGGAGCCAGCTGTACTGTGCTGATTCAATAAGTAGACAGGAATGTTAACAGCCTCCTCAGGAATGCCGCATTCCCAAGCAGTGGATTCTCAGTAATGTTGGGGGATCCGGGCTCGGGGGCCTACTGAGAGGGAGGCTCATATTGGGCAGAAAACACCAGAATAAAGGCAGCCTCCATCTCAGATGATCTGGAGGTATGGGATCTGTGTTCAGAACATTCTGTATCACATTCACCCTTGATTGTAATGGCAAGGATTCGACCATAGTCCCTTTCGTTGGTTGGTTGATTGATTGATTGATTGCATAGGTTACATTGAAATACAATGCGGGAATCCGATCTCTATATTCTACATCTAAAGAGCCTTTGGTTTCGCAAGCATGCTAGGCAACCCCCCCCCCCAGGAATCTTTCTCTTAGGCAAACTCCGCTGTATAACCAAATAAATGTTGTAAAATATAAGAAAAAACTGCTTGTACATCAACATCAGTCAACTTTTTAGGCCATTACCAGAGTAGTTAAATCCTTATTTAAAAGGTTTCCATAGCCTTCCTGAAGAGTGCTTTTTTTTTTGGTTGGGGGGGAGGTTTCCCCCCCTTTTTCTCCCCAATTGTACTTGGCCAATTACCCCACTCTTTGGAGCCATCCTGGTCGCTACTCCACCCCCTCCACCGAGCCGGGGAGGGCTGCAGACAACCATGTGCCTCCTTCAAGACATGTGGAGTTGCTAGCCGCTTCTTTTCACCTGACAGTGAAGAGTTTCGCCAGGGGGACATAACACATGAGAGGATTACGCTATTCCCCCCAGTTCCTCCTCCCCCCTGAAACAGGCGCCCCAACTGACCAGACGAGGCACTAGTGCGGCAACCAGGACACATATCCACATCCGGCTTCCCACTCGCAGACACAGCCAATTGTGTCTGTAGGGACTCCACCTGAATGCCTGCCCCCCCCCCCAATGTTGACCTTGCAAATCCTTAATATCATTGACTAAGAATGTATTGTGTTCTGAAGAAGTGAACCTCAAAGAAATTAGCAGAAATAAAATCGCATTTTCAAATTGACTCCTGATGCAAACTGGAATGTTTCAAAAGGTGACATTGAAAACATGGCCACACACAAAGAGATATACAACTGTTTACTTTGTCTTCGGAACCTGTCTGTCCTTGGACTGGTCTCTGGGAATGTGCCTAGTGCTAGAAAAAAATGTCCTAAAAGTTGTACTCATACCCATCACAGCCTGTTCCCAATACTTCTCCAGCTGGACCAAAATGTTTTTAGTTCCATCTCCTGCCTCCTCTTTGTTTTCCTCTCATCTCCCTCCTTCCATCCTCCTTTCCATTCCTCCCTTCTCCATGTTCCCAAAATCACCACACTGGTCTCACCTCCCTTTTCCCATCCTCTCTGCCTCCTACCCCTCCGTTTCCCATGCATCCACCTCCTCCTCGTTCCTTCTCTCTCTTCTTTCTCTCATACCTCCACTTCTGTTCTTCACTCGTCTGATAGATGAACCAGCTGTGGGTCTCCTCAGTAAACAGTCACCGGGATGGACGCCTCAGATACACATTCGCAGGCATGGACACGCACACACACACACACACACACACTCAGCGTGACTTGTGGAAGAGCGGGCCAGGATGTTCCTGTCAGTGTCTCTCCCCATTGGTTTTAGTGAATTGTGGATGTTTTCTACGACTCTCTCAAAGTATCTGTTCCTCTCCTCAAGCCTTTCTCCTTTCATTCATGCACTCCTAGCCTTTCATTCTTTCTCTTGTCTTGCTATTTCCGTAAGAGATACCCATTTTTTCTGATTTCTGGCCCTCTGTCTGTTTCCAAATCTCTCTCTCTCTCTCTCTCTCTCTCTCTCTCTCTCTCTCTCTCTCTCTCTCTCTCTCTCTCTCTCTCTCTCTCTCTCTCTCTCTTCGCTCTCATTTTTTTTCTCTCATTTGGCATGTGCAATGAAGTAACAGAATATGATTTTCAGGCTTTCTTTGGCTTGAGTCCAGTCATTCATGTAGAACAAAGAACACATCTGTCAGCGTAGACTCGCTTCATTCATCAAACATTCTGCACCGAAATGTGCACTGAAAGCATTGCAGTTGTAGTAGCATGTTGGATAAACTATTTGTGACAGACTGACTGCACACTCCTCCAGTATGTTTAGAAGGAGTTTGTATCCTTTGAAGAGTTGCAAAAAATGTAGACACAAAGCCCAATATGTGCATATTTGTGTACATGCCTCATTGCCAGTGAATGAGAGTCTCACCCTGCTGGTAGCACAACGGGGCCAAAATTGGAGGATTTGGAGGACTATTTGAGTGTGTGTGTTGTGTGTGTGTGTGTGTGTGTGTGTGTGTGTGTGTGTTCAAATATGGATACGTGTCTTTTTTGACTCTGAAAGCTGGAACGAGGCTCTCCGGGTATGAACATCTGAGTAGAAGGGAATAATGCGGCACTGTGAGGGGGGGACACAGACAAAGAGACTGTGCTCCATAACCCAAGAGCAGTAATGGTGGCCACATGTTTCCCCACATATGCAAATGTTTAAACATGCTTCATCTCCTCTCCCTACAGTGTCTCTCTATCTCGCCCTCTATCACTTTGTATACAGTGCTGCTCCTGTGTCTGCCTGTGCAACACACGGATACACATGCACGGACAAACATACAATGTGGAGACACTAGCTAACTTTTTTAAAATCTCGATTTTTCCTTCTCCGAGCAGGGTTTGCAATGTCTGCCTCACTGCCTGTCTGGCTTTCTATTTCCCTGTCAGTGACTAAGCGCTCCATTTGGCTCTTCGTAGCATTCCTCCTCTGCAGGCCCCAAGGCCCTCCTTCACCGATCTTTATTTCTGTCTCTGCATTGCTTCACATGGAAGCAATATTTTCTGTTCATCAGGATCCCAGTTTAGCACTGTTAACAATTAGCCATGGGAGGGATGAGGAGGGAGGAAAGAAAAGGAAGAGGGCAAAGGGAAAAGCGGCCCGAAGAGGGGATGTGAGGATAAAGCCAACGTGAGATGAGAGAAACAAAGATGGTGGGATTACAGAAGAGAAGAGGGAGAAGTACGGGGGGGGGGGGGCAAGAGGGAGAAGGAAGGGGAGGTGAGAGAGTATCAGAGGGGGGAAACACATGGAAAGTTGAAACAAAGGAGGGGATTCTGCAGATCTCTGGAACGACTTAAGTTGTCCTGGCGAGCCTGCCAACATTCAGACTGCAGGCCTCCTGCAGATGACTGGTGATCCCGCTGCCAGAGCGGAGGGGGAGAGGAATCTTTCTAGGCTGGGTCTGATGGATTGATGCATGGATGTATCAGTTTCAAGTGGAGCATGGTGTGCAGGAACTGGTTCAAACGTAGCACATGCCACAAACAGCTTGCTTTTAAACAGCACACACTTAGCGATAGCAGACTAACAAAGAGCCATATGCTTTTGTAGACTTTTACTTTAAAACTCGAGACATCATCTTATCCCTCGACTGTCCGTGAGTCAAGCCCCAATCATCTGTTTTTCTCATATTATGTCATATCACCTGCAAGGTCTAGTCACCCATATAGTTTAGTCATGAATTTAGTATCTGCTTTTTGTTTTGTCGTTCCTGTAATAGCCCATGAGTCATATCTGAGAAATGCTGTGGTGCGCACACACACACACACATGCAAGCACATTGACACACAAACACATACCCACTTTAGCCAAAACAATAATTGAAAAAAAAAAACCCTGCATACCCACAGACAGCTCCATGCATTGGTTGTCTCCAGAACCATCTCCAGAACCACCTCCAGAACCATCTATGCTCCTGTTATCAATTGAACGCTGACTGCTGCTCCCCAGATCCTGCCAGGCCTCCTGCCAACCAGAATGAGGGCTAAATGTGTGACCTAGTCCTCAGTTTCACATGTGGGATTCAGGCCTGCGTCCTCAACTTTAAGATGACTACATGTGTTTTCGCAGACTGCTAACTGATTATGCACCCTCAGTGAAAGCAAAAGGCTAAATTTAGATAGTGTATAAAACAAAGAATGCAAGTAAATGTGCCGTCAAGAATTGCGTTTTTGTTCATGGATGAAGAAATGGGAGCTGTCAGTCCACTTCGCTTGTGAGTTTGTCTCTCTTACTGCAGAGGGAGTGTATAGTGCACACTTTGGTATTGATTGTGTTTACCACACTGTAAATTCTAAAAGTTCAGTTTACTTAAAAAAAATGTAAGAAACTGATTACCTTGAGAAAAGTAGGTAAATGAACTTAATTGTGTCAAGTGAACTCATTTCACGCAACTTGACACAGTTAAGTTCATTTACTTGCTTTTCCCAAGGTTATCGGTTTCTTACATTTTTTTAAAGTAAACAACTTTTAGAATTTGCAGTGTACTGAGTTATGACTTGATATTTTATGGTGATGTTTTTCACATCTCTCTCCTTTTTGTCTGTTGATTTATCCTCCTGCGTTGTCCTCCTGTTTACCGACGAGCGCTTACATAATGTCTGTAAGGAGTTGTAGATCATATTCACAACATGGTCACCCCCAGCTCTGCTTTCCACATTTCCTCTTTTGCCTGTGTGTGTGTGTGCGCGCTCGCATGTATGCATGCATGCGCTTGCAGTCATTTGTTTGCGTAAGTATGATTTGCCAGAGATTCCCTCTTCCACAGATACAGGAAAACCATGGGAACAGCGAAAATATGAGCTCCACAATAGAGACAACATTTTGTTGATCTAGAGGAAAAAAAAACATACAAGTATTACGAACTGCTGTAGGTGACTTGAAGTACCCTCAGTAATTCTGGAGCCAGGAGGGCCCATCAGTTGGCCTCGTCTTAACTTTTTGATTACTCGAAGGCTTTAAATATGTGCATGTGCATACTTATAAACCAGCAGCCTATCAAACCAGTAGGTCAGTTGTGAGTGTTTATACACTATAGGTCTAGATGAGACCATGGCTTATACTCTTATTTCCAGATTTGTCTAATAAGAAATTATTCTGAACAAATGTTACTTGATAATTTAGCAAAATGACAGCCTTGCTTGCTGGCAAGCTACTGTTTTTCAAAGATGCGGGTTCATTCTCAGCTAAGCTGGCATCGTTCTGACGCTCGTGTTTGGTAAACCAGTGCAGTTCAGTACGCAACGATCTAAAATCGTCCAGTTGGTGTCCGGGTAGCGTAGTGGTCTATTCCGTTGCCTACCAACAAGGGAATCGGCGGTTCGAATCCCCGTGTTGCCTCCGGCTAGGTTGGCCATCCCTACAGACACAATTGGCTGTGTCTGTGGGTGGGAAGCTGGCTGTGGGTGTGTGTCCTGGCTTGCGCCTCCTATGGTCGGTCGGGGCATCTGTTCGGGGGGGAGGGGGATCTGGGGGGAATAGCGTGATCTTCCCACGTACTACGCCCCCCTGGTGAAGCTCCTCACTGTCAGGTGAAAAGAAGCAGCTGGTGACACCACATGTATCGGAGGAGACATGGTAGTCTGCAGCCCTCCCCGGATCAGCAGAGTGGGTGGAGCAGCGACCAGGATTGCTCGGAAGAGTGGAGGAATTGGTTAAGTACAGTTGGGGAGAAAACAAGGGGGACAAATACTAAAAATAAATAATCGTCCAGTTCCTGGTGTGAAAACTGAAAAAAAAAGAAGTTCTGAGCCCCTCAAAAAGTGTTCTGGAAAAAGGTTTCTGCGATGGAAATGAGCCCAGTAGTATAAAATATTGGTGCCATACGGGACTGTTGAATACGTAAAGGGTTTTTTCACCACTCCAAAGCAAGCTCAACTACGCTGCTCTGTAACCTGGTTGTTCATTAGTCCTTACAGTTGGTTCATGGTATTGAGATTAAACCATTTCCCCTCAGATGTGACCAATATCTAGGCTAAAGCTGCCTTGGTTAGCCGATCTGGGGGGACGGGGGTGGGGGGTGGGGGTTAGTGTGCAAGACAGAAATAATTTTTCTTTTGTCATATCCCCCTCAGTTCCTTGGTGCAGTCAGCCAGCTAGGAAACAGGCGATCTGGAAAAATGGTCCATTATCAAAATGGAAGAAAAAAGTCAAATGAAACAAATCCATAATGGTTCCTTACTGGTTTCTGACATCCACACAGCCCACTGTGCAGGGTTGATATTGCTTTGCAACAACTTCGGGCTGGCTGGATAAACGACTGCCTTCTGGCTGGAAGAGGGTGTCAGTGCGGTTGACTAGCTAACCGCTTTGCCTTCAGGTTTATCCTGCAGACCTGTGGTACTCCGCTGAATGATGGATCTGGTGCAGAGACTTTAGCCAGCGGTTGCCGCTGATGGAAAACAGACGTGAGGACACAGCTGCTTTCACTGACTGAGGCTCTTCCTCCCCCCCCCCCCCCCCCCGTCTGCCTATCTGTTATCATTCTCTTGGATGTCCTCTCACAATGAGCCGGTAACATGGGTCATCTCGCCGGTTGCTTCTGCCGCTCATTTGCTGTGATCTTGATGGAAATAACCAAGTCACGTCGCCCGCACTGCAAGTTTGATTGACCTGAAATTTGGTGTACATCTTTAGCTATCTGGGACCGTATGCCAAACACAACCGGTGAACATCAAACCTGATACAGTCCATAGCCTAGGGTTGGTTAAATACACCAACACAACAACTGATGAATAAAAACACATCCAGTAGAGATACCATTAAGGAAAGGGGTGTGTGTGTGTGGGGGGGTAATAACGGTAGGCCTATTGCTACTTAATAGCAATCATTGCTGATTTGTCAAGGAAATGAGCAATGTTTTCATTTTGTATCTTTTTAATAATTTAACCCCTTTCATCTTTACTGTGTGCGTGTCTGTGTGTGTGCCTTTGTGATTGAGAGTCCTTTGTGATGTTTTTGGATGGAAAGGGCTGTTGGAGGGATGTTTAATGGTGGTCTGTTTCTGGTTGTGGCTCCACTGGTTTGGGTTTATGTGCAGAGGAGGTTTTATAATGTAGCATAGCAAAACATTTACAACCATTCTCACTGATTAAACATGTATCTTACATTTTGCTGTGTCATGCCTCAGCCTACCACAAGAAACACAAGGGGGAAACTCTCAAAGCAGACCACCAGGCTGGCAAATAAGCGCCGTAGTTTATTTTTCTGATCCAAACAATATGTTTGATTGAACCTTTTATGTAAGTTATGACCTATAATCGGATGCCTGCCTCCTTGTTCAGGCTTTTGCAGCACAGTCGGCCTCTGGTAAATGCTGCTCTAGACCTAAACCAGATTAACCATCTGCATGACTGAGGTTTGTGACCGAGTAAGGGAACAAGAATACGTTGCCTACCAACACGGGGAACACAGATTCAAATCCCTGTGTTCCTCCGGCTTGGCTGGGCCTCTGTGCAGACACAATTGGCTGTGTCTGCGGGTGAGAAGCCGGATGTGGGTATGTGTCCTGGTCACTGCACTAGCCCCTCCTCTGGTCGGTTGGGGCGCCTGTTTCGGGGGGGGGGGGGACTGGGGGGAATAGCGTGATCCTCCCACACGCTACGTCCCCCTGGTGAAACGTCTCACTGTCAGGTGAAAAGAAGCGACTCCACATGTATCGGAGGAGGCATGTGGTAGTCTGCAGCCCTCTCCGGATCAGCAAAGGGGTTGGAGCAGAGACCGGGACAGCTCGGAAAATAGGGTAATTGGCCAAGTACAATTGGGGAGAAAAGGGGGGGGGGGTTCCAAAAAAAAAAAAAAAGGCCGGCTACTCTCGGTCCTCATTTCAGAAAGATGCAGTTCATTCAAAACCATAGTCGGGGGGGGGGGGGGCTAGGTAGACTTGATATGGTCACAAATTAAACAAAGCCTTCGGAGGAGGAGATGGAGGGCAGTCCTTATAGTGGACAGCGCTTGAAGATGGAGTCCTTTATCTTGCACCATGTTCCCCTAGGGGTCACTGTTGTCTGTCACTGGCACCCTGTGATCTGATGGGTTGGCTTGCAACCATAGTTTCGTCAGAATCGTATTTTATCATAAGTAGAAGATGAAATGGAAAAACTGAGAAGAACACTTAGGGGTATATCAGATAGGGGTATCCGGGTGGCGTGGCGGTCTATTCCGTTGCCTACCAACATGGGGATCCCGGTTCGAATCCCCGTGTCACCTCCACCTTGGTCGGGCGTCCTTACAGACATAATTGGCCCCGTCTGCGGGTGGGAAGATGGATGTGGGTATGTGTCCTGGTCGCTACACTGGCGCCTTCTCTGGTCAGTCGGGATGCCTGTTAAGGGGGGGAGGGGGAACTGGGGGGATAGGATAGTGTGATCCTCCTATGTGCTAAGTCCTCCTGGGGGAACTCCTCACAGTCAGGTGAATAGAAGCAGCTGGTGACTCCACATGTATCGGAGGAGGCATGTGATAGTCTGCAGCCCTCCCTGGATCGAAAGAGGGGGTGGAGCAGTGACCGGGGTAGCTCGGAAGAGTGGCGTATTTGCCCAGATACAATTGGGGAGAAAAAAAGGGGGGGTATATGAGATCATCTTAATTGGGTAGCCTAAAATGAATGACTTCCCTGACACCATAAAGCTGCTGTGTTATTAGGAAAGATGGATGTTAGCTACTCCCTCTGTGGTTGGAGCTAACATTGTGTAGTATTTTTGTTGAATGAAAACCTGCATATACAGGGCTGTCGCTGCCCATGGTTGCCTAACACTGTACTAGATGGTGATACATGATAGTCACCTCCCTTCCAGTACTCCCACCAAGGAAATACTTAGGGTGGAAACGCCTTTAAAAATGTGGCACTCACACACACGTTTCCAAGTGCACAGGTTGTTTTAAGTGGCGGCACACGCACCTAAAGCATTAATTGTAGTATCAGCGGAAGATCCAGCGACCAAAACACAGCTGTTTTTGTGGATTTCTGCTGCTGCAAGTGAGCGGTGTTGGAGGCCTGCAGTGCACCATAGAAGCCTCCGATAAGGCGCATCAGATGACATACGTCAGCTGTTGCTTTCAGTGCATCTGGGCTGTCGGAGTACTGGCGGCTTAGAACGGAACAAGTACTGAATGAGACGGTATTCAGAGGGAAATACAAGCTAGCTAAAATGGAGATGCCTCTTCGAGAATGAGAGAGAGAGCGGAGGAAGGGAAGAAAGTTTCCCTGCCCAGCTGCAACAGGCAGTAGGCAGTCTTTGACTACTTGACTCCTCGCAGGCTCCCCGCCTATGTATTTTTATAAAGCCATGAAGCACATCATGTGGGGAACTCGCACAAGTTGACCATTATTCCCAGACCAGTCTCGAGCTGGCCATGTTCCCGTTTCAAAACTAAAATTTCTTCACCTCCCAACACACGCCCTCTCTGTCAGCACTCTGTCTTGCTCTTTATTTTCTCCCTCCCTCTCTCATCTGTCTCTCTATCATGGTCTCACTGTCCCCTTCCAACTTCCCATTCTCAATTTCTGTCCTTTTCTCTCAGTTCTCTATCGCCTCTGGTATGCAGAGTGTGTGTGTGTGTGTGTGTGTGTGTGTGTGTGTGTGTGTGTGTGTGTGTGTGTGTGTGTGTGTGTGTGTGTGTGTGTGTCAGCCATTACTATGGTATTCCATGGCGCTGGGTGCAGCCACAGCTCAATGTAGTGTATTTTTCTGTTAGCTGCTTGAACGGAAATGACACGCGCTGCCCTCGTGTCAGCAGAGCTTCCACATGGGATTAGAAGAAGACTTCATCACTACTCCTTCCCTCCTGGAACACATCTGTCTCTGTCCATGACAGGAGAATTAACGCGAAATAGCATCAGCCATCGAGACATCTTTCCTTTGACTATCGAGTTCATTATTTCACCGTGGAACCTACATTTCCAGCTTTAGTTGTTTGAATAAAAAAAAATCAGTTTTTACAAGTTTCACATATTGAAAACGATTCCACCAGTTTCAAATGTTTATTCTGACCTTTTTATCACGCAGATGTTCCTAATTTATTGAACATCATCACATAAGACACATTTCAAAGCGTGCGGATGTGCTGATCTTCTAAGCTGTGCACCTTTTTGGGACATCGGGTTTACTATTCTCGCCCAATTTTGTGGAAATACAATAGAAATGTCCAGCCTAGTATATCCCTCTGTGTATGATTCTAACAGCTTTCATGCCTCTTCTCTTACAGGTGACCTACCTAGGTAAGGTGACCATCTTAGGGACCCAGTTTCTGTCTGGGTGTACAGAGTCAGCGGTGGTCGGCCTAGTGGAGCGCCGCGCCCTGGCCCAACAGCACGGCACCTTCACCGGATCCAATTCCCTGCTGGAGATCCGGCCGTTTCAGGTGCGCCTCCACCACCTAGATGAGCATGGCGAGGCCTCTGTGACCATGGATACCTACCAGGTGGCACGGATCGCGTACTGCACCGCCGACCACACCGTCAGTCCCAATGTGTTTGCCTGGATCTATCGGGAGATCAACGACGACCTGTCCTTCCAGATGGACTGCCACGCCGTGGAGTGTGAGAGCAAGCTGGAGGCCAAGAAGCTGGCTCACTCCATGATGGAGGCCTTCCGCAAGACTTTCCACAGCATGCGCAGCGACGGGCGCATCCACAAGAGCGGCTCTTCTGACGACTTTGCCGAGGAGTCCTCCACTCCTGAAGACTCCACCCCGGATGATGGTTGAACAGCTCATATCCACCTAAGCTCCTGACCCCCCCCCCCATCTTCACAAAGGTGGGGTTACTGGATGGATGGACGGATAACCTGCTCTCTTCTACTCCCTTACTCTTTCTCTTACTGGTATCAATATGACGCCTGGGGACCACCCATCATGGACAGTGAGGCAGTTTTGAAATAAAGGGAAATCAGAGGACCAAGGAAAAGCAAGAAACCAACTGTTTCATACAAGTAAGGCAAAAAGTGCTAGCTGTGTGGCCCTCAAACATCTCCAGGGTCTTTCCAGCACCTCGACACATGCCCATGAGAGATTGACTTCACAGTTACATTTCTATTCTTCACTCGGGCAGAAACTGTTTATGGTTCTTAAGCTTTTTCAGCCATGGATTGGCAAAATTGTGTTTCTTTCCCTTGAACCCAGGCTGGAGAAAACCCATTACTTCTCTCTTCGTGTCAAGACGTGCCAGAATTAGGTCTATGACTCATTTTTAACCTATAGTTTAGGAAACCAGGCTGGTGTACACGAAAAATATTTCCATTTCTGTCACAATGATTTTTTACAGTGGAAATAGCAAACGAGGACTGAAAAACAGCTACGCTTTTCAACCTTGCACATATCAGTATGGTACCTTATTCCAAGTTACATGTTTGGCTTATCTCTGGAGCCGTTCGCTCCGTCTGTATCTCTGTCTAATGTGTATTTTTAAACGAAAACTGGCTCTACACATACAAGGTATATTTGAGAGGCACCTGGGAGAAGATAATTCCTGGTATTTTAAAGAGATTTCTGTTTTCGTTGTCGGCCACATGACTAGGCCTGACTCGAGTGTAACTGAGACGCCACATCTGACTCTTGTTTTGAGCATACCAAAAGCCAGGCTGTTGTTTGCCTGTCAAGTTACGTGCCTCGATTTCTTCTCACATTACTTTGGTGTCTTTCTCCTGTCACAAATTGTGAGTGTACTCTGTGTGTGTGTGTGTGTGTATGTGTGTGTGTGCATGCGTTTATGCACAAGTGCCAACATCTGTGTGTACAAATGTGTTAATGAATGTGCGTGTGTGAATGTATTTTCTCTTCTGAGTGTGTAAGAGAGCGGTGAAGGGTGGAAGAGAGAAACGGGGACATTATGCGGTTTGATGATTAGCGAGAAGCGAGGACTTCTCACCCCCCCCCCCCCCCGCTACCCAGCATCTATTTTTGATGCTTAAGGAGGCATTTTTAAATCAAACCTGGTACTGTGACCTTTTCCCCAAGTTTAACTTTCATGAATCCTCACTTGTACGAAATGAAAAGGGTACGCGAATTTGAGAGTCACACAGAACAAGGTTTTAGGACCCTTAAAACACAGCCGTCCAAGAGAATGCCTGAAACCCCGTGGCCTCTGCTGAATGTATGATCAGTCCAACATGCTGCAAGTTCCTCACATCCTCTCCAGTAACGTTAGTCTCGCATCATATCTCTTCATGTTAAGATGGAAGTCTGTAAAGTGCAAGTTCTATATAATGGCAATGGCTGGGATCTATATCTGCAACAAGACAGCTGTAAAGGTGGATACTCTTGTCCCATAGGCTCTACGAGTGGGACAGTGAGTGGTGTCACACAGATGTAATGCTCTTGTGGTACCTGTTTGAGCAACCGAGCCTCCATTCTGGTGTAACTGGAGACACCCATCACAGTCTTTAACCACCGTCTTGATTCACCAGACTATTGAGTAGACTGGACATCATTACTGGAGATAGTCTTTGGTCTGTGACTTAAGCAAGATGATTAGATGGCTCTGGTTAGTACACACACACACACACACACACACACATACACACACAAATTATAAACAATTGCTTTTATATACAGTGTATATAAAACATACATTGTATTTGAATCTCACTCAATAAGCTTATGTAAATACAAATGTATCACTTTCCAAATATTACAGCGTATTTGTCGATAGCTATTTTAAATAATAAAAAAAATATATGGAGAACAAATCACCATACAATACAGAAAGTGTTATAAAGCCTACTGTGAATAATATGCGAAGAGCCTGATTGCGATGGTTGTGTGTGAGTTTGTGTGTGTGTGTGTGTGTGTGTGTGTGTGTGTGGCTGTGTGGGTGGGTGGGTGGTCTGGCCTATAGCTGATGGGCCAGAGGGGGGAAATGTTTATAAAGCTGTAGATGTTAAGTCTGTCTGAAAACTCAGACGTGCTTTAAATGTTTTAAAATGTTGCGATAAGTGTTTTCTATACAGTGTTTGCAAAGATAAAAAAAACAATTACATATAAACTATTTACCAAGACCAGTTTGCGATGGTGTGGTGTTTTCTGTTTCAAAATCACAACAGCCTGAACTCATGCAACGTTTACACCCATGTCACTATAACTGGGCGGGAAAGTATTTCAATACAGTTATTATATTGAAGAAACTGGCCATTCTGGATATGAATGAACTCACAATAGAGTCGCTGGTATGGGTGTTGGTTGATAAATCAAAAAATAAGTCAGCGAAATTTCAGTGCATTCAAAAAAATTCCCTTGTGTTTCGATAAGGCTCCAAGCAAGATATCGGCAAAGCTTTTATCGAGTCTCCTCAGATGCAATGCCTATTGAAATGGGATTTAGATTGGGAAATTTATTTTTTTTAGCATTCTGTGTATTCAGACATGTCTCACATCTTCATTTGACAGGGCTACAGCTTCAGTCATGACCCAATTTATGCATATTCTGTTTACATAGCAACATGCAGGCTGAGTATAAATAACATTAAAATTAAGGTTTTGCCCGGGTCTGAATGTGACATGTGTCTATCACCAGTCCTCTACTTTGTGTAGTCACGTTGTTATGATCAGCTCATACAAAGTTTTCAGTCGTATCACCATAAATGTTTTGGCTTGAAGTGTGACAGACGGGGCTCTTTTCATCTTTTATAGGTGGTTTTACTCCCCAATTCTTTGCATTCCACTTTCCTCCGAGTTGACTTCTTTATTGTGCTGTTGTGCTCCTCTCATAAACTATTATGTGGCAGCCATTTCAACTCATGGTGCCCACATCAGAAACGAGGAAACTAAGTGGTTACTGCTTCTAAGGCCTGCTATCATTTTGCAGTTTAAGAGCTGCAGAGAATTGGAAGCAAAATGGATGCTGCAAAGAATGTTAATGTGTGTTGAATGAGAACACTGCCTCCCTCTGGCAGACAGCGAGCCCTTCTGCTCCGAACCAGCTCTTCGTGAGCCTCATTCAGGGCATGTTCATTAACACTCACGATGGTGACCATTGCCTTTGATTGCAGTGAGAAAACTGAATATTTTGGCCTCGCTATTTCACGTAGGGCTTATGCTAGCATGGATGGCCTGTGGTGAGCTTAAGAGAAATTCCCACAGGAAAAGTTCATGCAAAGTCATTGTGCAGATTTCATTAACCCCTTTATATATATATATATATATATATATATATATATATATACAGACATTAGCAGCTGATGTTAAAGAAACACCCAATGGTAGGGAAAGTGCTCAACAAATGAGCAAAATAATCCAGTGTCTCAAAGAATTTACTTGACTCACTGGATTTCATATATATATATATTTGTTTTCTAATTTCAGGGCTCATTCAAATATACAATTGGAAAAAAAGAATTGATTACAGACATCTATCTATCTACCTATCTATCTACCTATCTACTTATCTATCTATATCTTGATTGAGTGAGGATTTTATTGTGATAATCAGAAAAACATTTGACAATTAAAGCAGGATTTCCAGCCCATTTGTGGGTGCAATACGTTTTAGAAGCGTGTCTCCAGCTTAGCAAACGCCTGCTGACGTCTCTTCCAACCCACTGTCCATAAACGTTACAGTGTTAGCTGGCTCTTTGTCTCAATGCGGTGCTGAAATGCTGCTCTCCCCTCGCTCTCCACTGTGCTCTTGTGTCTATCTGACCCACTTCCAGCAGTGTATCAGCACAGAGGGGCCCTGTAGAAAGAGGCCACCCCATCAGCCCGCTTCCCCACTCCACTTAGGCGCCGTTAGCCAGTCAGTCTGCTCACAATACCACTCTGTTACTGATCCAGCTGGCCGGCCGCTCCCTCCTTTGGTTCCCAGCACCGCCTGTCTATTCACCCATCCAGCACCCACATGCTTAAAGTCTGGTTCAGGGGACCATGCTGGTTATCAGCTTTAATCAGCTTACACTCTTTCACTTATCATTTCTCTCTCTCTCTCTTGTTGGTGCTCTCCATTTCCCTCTATCTCTCTGCCTGTCTCCTTCTCAGCTCCCCTGTCCCCGAGCAAAGATGGGAGGCCTCTTGAAGAGAGAGAGAAGGAGAGCGCGAGTAAAAGGACAGAGGGTGTGGAGGCGTCCTACACATGCAGAGTACCATATGTGTGAAATGAACCAGGAACTGGACTGAGAACACATTCTCGCTTTCTCCTTTAGACCTGATCGACAAACCGTACATCGTGCACCATTCATGAATTGTTTTATTTGAGTTCATTGAATTAGATTGTGATGTATGTAGAATAAGAACATTTTAAAGATTCGACACGGTACATATGAAGACATAAAAGCCTTGCAGTAGAGAATCAACCAAAACTTTCAGCAGCAAACAATATCCAGACTACACAGTCGAGCCAATTATGAAGTGATTATAAGTATAAAGTAATCATACAAATACCCAGTATTTGTATGATTACTTCAAACCAAAAGCCACCGTTGGAGTTAATTAACCAAAAAAGTGAGACGAATGAATGTAAAAGGCTTAGAGGGGCTGATGTATTTTCCAAAGGGTGGGATGTTCAGGTCATAGGCAAAACCTCGTCTCTGAGACACAAAGTTTGTCCTCTGATCCCCCAGATCCCTGCTCAGCCCTTGGCCCTTAACGACTTCATGCAGTCTGATAAAAGATGCCTGCCATAATGATATATGTACTGCCCTGGGATGAGGAGGAGGCCTGCGGCTACCTCTCACAGCTTCAGACTACGCTCCCTTCATCTCCTCTGTGAGGCTAAACCCAGGAGATTTGGCGCACATTGCCATTTCAGTGCACTTAAAGTGCAGCATCTGTGTGCAGACAAATCCCATGCTGCCCCCAGGAAATGCCTGGACGCTCATTCATGAAAAAGCCCGAGCAGATCCCCGGGGAATCTCAGAGGCTCTGTCTGCAACGCTGGACTGCATTGGATTATGCTGGTATTTCAGAAGTACTTGAAGGAAATGTCTACCATTACACCTGTTTCTGCTTGGTGTTTGATCCCAGGGACATTCCTGAAGAAATGAGCCACTGCTGAGCAAAAGCGGTCTGGACAAGAGATACTGGCATTACTGTGTGTTCTCAGATCGACACTGCCATTTTCTTTAGATTTTGATTTCTGGATCTCAGAGATGTCGTGTACTCTGTTCTCAAATTGTTACGTACCCACTGTTCAAAAGGCAGAATTGGTCCTACAGACGGCGGGTCATGTGCATGACCACAGCTTATCGTGCAAAGCCGACAGACAGGCGTGAGAGGATTCAGAAAGGAGGGAGAAAAAAGAGAAGTTTCATCTCCAGTTTTGAACAACATGATTTACAGCTTTACATACAGCTGACAGGGAGAAAGCAGAAATACCTGTACACACACATTCATTTGAGTGCACAGTGGAGACAATGTTGATGGAGGAAGAAAGGGGCAGAAAAACAATGGTAGAAAGTTGAGGATTGTTATAGGTGATAAACTGCATTTGCTAAGGTAGAAATAAACTATGCCATCAGGAAGTTTCACTCCTCCAAGTGAAACGTCTGGCGAGACCTCAGTTTTAGAATCAAGCGTAGGAAACGGGAAAATCACCAAGAAACTGGAGGTAAGAAGTAGTTGCTCCAATCTGGAAATCAGGGAAAGATTACACTAATCCAGTAAATTGACTGATTCCTGTTAACTCTCATACGTGCAAAATCATGGGAAAATGGTAAATTAAAGCTGGACATACAATGTAGAAACAAAAGGTTTTAGGTCACATTATCAGAGTGGATTAAGGAGAGGGGAACCATGGACCAAACACTTAATTTAAAACATGAGGTAGGAAAGGCCAAGACAAATAAACAGACTGTAGTAGTAATCCTTTTATGTGGAAAAAGCCAATGACCTGATGTGGACGAGGGGATGACTGATAGAATTACGTAAACTGGGAGTCGGAGGAACACCGTTAAGGTCCATCTGTGACTTCTCACTTTGAAAATATATTGTTGGGAAGAGTTGGGAATGTTTTTCAAGGAATTTCATCGAAAAAGGTGCACCATGGGGAACTACGGTCAGTTCGCCATTGTTTTCCATTAGGATTAATGGACTGATAAGGCGCCCTCAAATACACATATAGCAAATATCAGCTGTATTTGCTAATTGGTTTCTCTTTCTGTAGATGGATCAATGTGGTCCAGAGATAAGAATGATAGATTTTATTGTCAAGAAGTTACAAGAGGCGTCTGGGTGGCATGGTGGTCTATTCCGTTGCCTACCAACACAGGAATCGGGGGTTCGAATCCTCGTGTTGTCTCCAGCTTGGTCAGGCGTCCCAACAGACACATTTGGCCGTGTCTGCGAGTGGGAAGCCAGATGTGGGTAAGTGTCCTGGTCACTGCGCTAGCGCCTCCTCTGATCAGTTGGGGTGCCTGTTCACGGGGGAGGGGGATAGCGTGATCCTCCCACGCGCGATGTGTACCCCTGGCGAAATTCCCCACTGTCAGGTGAAAAGAAGCGGGTGGCGACTCCACGTGTATCAGAGGAGGCATGTGGTAGTCTGCAGCCCTCCCCGGATCGGCGGAGCGGGTGGAGCAGCGACCGGGACGGCTCGGAAGAGTAGGATAATGGGCCAGATACAACTGGGGAGAAGAAGAAGAAGAAGGGAAGAAAAAAAAGGAGAGGAGGAGGGGGGGAGTTGCAAGCGGCTATTAGGAAAGCAGAAGAGCGGTCAGTCAAGGGGGATTTAGATTTTTAAATGGGAAGAGAAACCTTTCTTTGCAAGAAAGAGGATCAGTGGTCACGTGCAACCTACAACCACAGAGATGGAAAGACTAACATAGTCTATACACATTTATAAATAATAGATAAATATATAGATAATCGATAAATGCAACAAAAGTCTTAATTGTAGTGCAATGCTTGGTGGGAAGTGAATGGGGTGAAGAATAGCAGTCAAGCTCATGTGTAAATGATCAGCGAGATCAGTTTGGGGACACCAGAGTTGCCTCTATAGTGTTTTAGTTGGTGTACTGACTTTGTTCGCTCCTAACAATCACACTTTTTAGTTTGAACCGCCGGTTTGAAGACACTGTGAAACGAAGAAACAAATAAGAGAGCACAAACTGTCTCTCTCCCCCCCCCCCATCAGTCTACATGTGCTTTCTTAAAATTTTAGGTACTGCCATCGCACTATAGTGAAATCTCTTGCATGTTATAGTGAGGGCCATGGGCACGCGTGGATATCAGCTTTGAATCTGACGAGGCTGTAATGGAGTCACCAGGTCGGCGATGGTTAAGTGTGAAGTTAAAGGCTTTTATCTGTCTACGTCGGTCTCAAACATATCAAGATTCAGAAATCACACGTGCACCTGTGCAGGCAGGTACACACACACACACACACACACACACACACACATACACACACACGCACACACACACACACGCACACACGCACACACACACACGCACACACACACACACACACACACCAAATTGTGAGCATTCGAAAATTAGAATTTTAAAATGCAAAGGCCAGTGGCGATCCTGTGACCCTAACCTTAACCCTAACCCTAAGCCTAACCTTAACCCTAACCCTAAGCCTAACCTTAACCCTAACCCTAAGCCTAAACCAACCCTAACCCTAACCCAAGCCTAACCCAACCCTAACCCTAACCTGCCTTCACCTCTTAATCATCGCCCCCTGCTGGCACTGCACCTTCATACGCGCGTGTACTTTTCACGCCTGAGCGGAGGCAAACCGTGACACTGACACGTTGGACCGGCGGGTGTGTTACTCGCTTTGGCGTGATACTGGGTAGCTAATGCACAGACCTGTATTAGTGTTAATCCATGCAATGCATTCATGCAATGCCCCAGAACGGTTGAATAAGTTCATATGGACACCAAGTTTAGCTGGAAAACGTTTCATCACTCATCGAAGTGACTTCTGCAGTGGGGATACCTGCAGTCAGCTGCGACTGACAAAGTCACTTAGATGGCTGATGAGATGTTTCTCCCACTAAACTGTCCAGATGAACTGATTCACCTTTTCTGGAAATTCTACACCTGGATCATTGAGCATGCCTCAAGACAGTCATCCAAAGTGTATATGTTCTTACACATGTCCCTACTTTTTCTACCAATTGTACCCGGCAAATTACCCCCACTCTTTTGAGCCATCCCGGTCGCTGCTCCACCCCCTCTGCCGATCCGGGGAGGGCTGCAGACTACCATATGCTTCCTCCGATACAGATGGAGTCGCCAGCCGCTTCTTTTCACCCGGCAGTGAGGAGTTTCACCAGGGGGACGTAGTGTGTGGGAGGATCATGCCATTCCCCCCAGTTCCCCCTTCCCATCGAACAGGCACCCCGACCGACCAGAGGAGGAGCTAGTGCAGCGACCAGGACACATACCCACATCCAGCTTCCCACCTGCAGAGATGGCCAATTGTGTCTGTAGGTATGCCCGACCAAGCCGGAGGTAACACGGGGATTCGAACTGGCGATTCCCGTGTTGGTAGACAAGCAAGCAAGCAAATTTTTATTTCTATAGGACTTTTAAAAATACACAGTTACAAATTGCTTTACAGCCCATACACAAAAATACGAGTAAATGCATAAAATAAATTGAATGAATATAAAAAAACATGGCATCGGGAGTAACAGACCAAGCTAAAAATGAAACGAAGCAGAAGTCAGGGGTGGGGATCTATAAAAAGGCTTGCCTGAAAAGATGGGTTTTTAGAAGCCACTTAAAACAGTCAGAAGATCCAGCGAATCTTATGGATTGGGGGAGATTATTCTAGAGGCTTGGGGCTAAAACTGCGAAGGCGCGGTCAGCGTTGTTTTGCAGTTGGGGTGAGGGATGAATAAAAGACCGAGGTTTGCAGTTGGAGTGAGGGATGGATAAAAGACCGAGGTTTGAGGATCGGAGTGGTCGGGAAGTGGAATGAGAAGATCAGATATATAACTAGGGGCAAGACCATGCAGTGCTTTAAGTGTAATCAATAAGATCTTATAAATTATTCTGAATTTTACGGGAAGCCAATGGAGGGATGCAAGAACAGGGGTAATATGGGACCTACGGCTAGTTCTGGTTAGTAGCTAGTCTAGCAGCTGCATTGTGAACTAAATGTAGACGATTTGAAGTGGCTTGGTTGAGGCCAGAGTAGAAGGAGTTACAGCAACCTAGATGGGAGAAAATGAAAACGTGAATTAATTTTTCGATATCCTCCCCATCCTCCATCCATCCCCACATGCACTATCACTCGGTTGGTAGAGGATGGGAGCGAGCTAAGAAGCCCCTCGAGCTTAGCCAGGATGACGGAGACCATGGCTCTAGGGGAACAGTGTGTAGCTGTGTTAAAGAAACGGATGGTCCTGATTATGGAGTCCCCCACGAATAATGCAGTTGGGGAGAAGAGGGGACAAGGAACTGATGGCTGTGGATTCTCAGGGCGAGAGACATGATCTGTGTTAATGTCGCTGGCTGATGAAGGGGTGTCTGGGCCGGCAACTGTTGTGACGAGCAACAACAAGAGACCTGCAAGAGGGATACCCTGCCGACTCAGAACAATGAAGACTTCCATTTCTGAGCACGGCCTCTCTCAGAGTCCTACGATGGGAAGTCACTGACCGGGATGAGGGCCGACAATTTGGCTTTGCAGTGGAGCGGCAAGCCACCAGAACAATGCTAACCACGGGAGGTGTGGACGCTGCAGTGCCGGTACACATCATTGTAGGAGAAGGGTACGGAACAGAAGCATCGGCTGGGTGTCACCAGACAGTGTGGCATAGCGGTTGGAGAGTCTTAGGTGAGGGGGAGAGGCTGCTCCGTCCGAGTCTCTCTTATGACCGCAGAACAACGCTTCGGCCCAGGACGACTGGTGGTTTAGATCTCGAGCAGGAAGCAAGCCGTGGGCTAACTGTGGCCTTAGCATTGTGCTCACTGACAGGCAACTCATCCAGAACAATAAATCTGTCCTCCAGTCGATCCTCAGTTGAGACATTAGTGCTGTGCTTATCGTGTCTGACTCTGTTACCCCGGACAACGTCTGTCCAGCACTCAGGGTTTGCCACTGCGGGGGTACAACAGGTCTTTGGTCTTGTTCCTTGGTTTAGCCAATGGCACATATCCAGATCCGACGTGGTGTCAGACTCAAGCGGGTTGAGGCCGGACCAGGGAATGGTGTCTGCATAGTCATCGGCGCAGGGCTCATTATGTCCGGAGGCCGGTTTGCAGCGCGTTTCATGTCCCTGGTTCTGATCGTCAGCCAGTTCTGGGACATCAGCTTGGGAAGCAGCAAACAGTGTCAGTAATTTGTCGTCCTCTTGTATTTGGTAGAATATTGAGATTCCCTTTTCCCAGCTCTGTGATCTTCCGGCTGTGCCACGCCCAGCCGGAGCATTCAGTGGCAGGCGAGGTCGCGAGAGGTGAGGAAGTTTCCCCAAAGCCTGAAGAGGCGAAAGCCCTACGGAGTCGGAGACACCAGTGCGATGGTCCGATAAAAATCCAGAAAATAGTCCAGGCAGACCATAAAACTAATCAAACGTTTTTAAATTTGTTAAAAGTGTAAACTACTAATAAGACACGTTAGCCCCTAGCTAACGGGTCTGACCCCTTAGCCGAGCGGTTAGTGATGTTGCCTTGTGGTGCAATACACCCCGTATCGAATCCCGCACCGGGCAAGAAAATAACCGGTTACTAAAAGTACCGTTAAGTTGAGGCTAAAAACTAAATAAAAATGTCATTTTTTGACCAACCGTCCAGCAGTAAAAAAAACAATGTCGGAGTAGACGGCCACGCCACCCGGACGCCCTTCTTTGAAATGTTTTATTTGGTTTCAGAAATAAGACAGTCAACATGTGCCCCCCCCCCATTGACGTCACTGGGAAACACTGGCGGAGATTTACTTGGGTCATATTTAGGGATGTTAACGGGAAAATATAGATGCTCCGTGAATATGTTAGATGTACTTTTTTAAATTCATATAAAAAAAACAACTTAATACTCAAATATTGTGAAAATGACTCATCAGATCACAGTGAGCAATTATAACGGGTCACAGCCATCCTTAAAAGCCTCTTTGAATCTCTCCGCCTCCAAGTTCGCATACCCGTGGACACGCCGCAGAACAGGAGGGCAAGAGAGGGTGGCTGAGAAGAAATGGAAGCGAAGAGGAAGGGCAGAAAAGAGACTGAGACAGAAAAAGAGAGAGGTGAGGAGAGTAAAGTTCATCGCTAGTCTACTTCAGCATGTTGCACGTGATGCTACAGAGATCGGCAATACAGCCCTGTCACATCCTGCTGCCCAGGTCACACCCACAGCTTGGACAGGGACCAGCTAGGCTACTCTTCCAATGACTGGATAACAGTAGTAAGCGCGCGCACACACGCGCGCGCGCGCACACGCACGCACACACGCACGCACACGCGCACGCACACACACACACACACACGCACGCACACACACACACACACACACACACACACACACACACACACACACACACACACGGGGCCAGTGTGCTCGGCAGAAGGACAGAGCAGGCGTTGCATGTTGGATCCACTTGGTGTCGTCATACCTCCACATTTAGTGGCACATTAAACGGTCTCTGAACATTTGTGACAGATACTAAATGCAGAAGACTATGCATGTTATATACGTATATACATGTATTATATTATGCATTCAGGTAAAGATGTTTAAAATAAATAATGAGTCAATTTTTCTTGATAATCGTATAATTCAAATGAAATGTTTCAGTCTGAAAAACTTAATGAACGGTCTGATTGCTGTCCTCCATATTTTCAAGGCAGAGCAGCTGGCAAAGTAAAATGCTAATTGTGAAAGTAATAGTTTTATGCAATGGACATGACAAATGAAGCCCGCTTATTTTTAGCGAGTGAGCGGCAGTCTCGATTGTTTATCCTGACCTAAATGTTCAATAAAGGACTCGGCTGACTGTTTTGATTGCGAGGTCAAAGAGAGATTCATATTGCCTGAAATGACCTAGACCAATCATCATAGGTTTTCTGGGATGCCAATTCAAATTTGTTCCCCCTACGTCATGCCATATCCCTCCAGAGGAGAAATCAGATTCAGAATCATGATATGATCATCAGCTAAGCCAGGTTGTCTATCCAGGCCATTTGACATGGAGACATGGAGAGGTCACTGATATTTCAATGGAGACATGGAGAGGTCACTGATATTTCAACGCGTGTTGTGGAAACTAATCAACATTATTTGTGCATCAATTAGTTGGGCAACCCATTACAGGCCGGGTGACCTCTTCAGAATTCCTCAAGGTGGGGCTGTGGTTTGTAAAATGATCTCCAGCTCTGAAGGCGCTTCTTTCAGATTACTCTGAATTGTACACATGGCACAGGCTGGTTCAATGTCTAACTGGCTGGCCTTAGAAACAAGCCGTTTAATTTGTTTTCAAATGATGAAATTGACGGTCATGCAATTTAAATGGGGGTCTTTTAAATCATCATCTATTTTCTGAGATGCCAACTCACATCCGGTTCCCCTCCATCATGTCATATCCCTTGAGAGGAGAAATCAGACTCTGAGTAAGAATTTGATTCATCAGCTAAGCCACTTTGTCTATCCAAGCCATGTGACTGGGATAGGTCACTGATATTTAAATGTGTGCTGTGAAAACAGATCAACATTATTTGTGCACCAGTTAGTGAGGTAAGCCATTACAGGCCAATCTGTATCTATGAATCATTCATTACTATACTGCCTTATTTGCAATTACACTTTAAGTGTGCAGCTTTGCTTTTCATTATGTAGGAACTAAATTACCCCCCCACCCCCCATGTAAAGAGGTACACTGACAGTAAAATGAGCATGCTAAGGGTGAATCGACGTTCTGCATTTCACCATACACTCACCGGCCACTTTATTAGGCACACCTGTCCAACTGCTCGTTAACGCAAATTTCTAATCAGCCAATCACATGGCAGCAACTCAATGCATTTAGGCATGTAGACATGGTCAAGACGATCTGCTGCAGTTCAAACCGAGCATCAGAATGGGGAAGAAAGGTGATTTAAGTGACTTTGAACGTGGCATGGTTGTTGGTGCCAGACGGGCTGGTCTGAGTATTTCAGAAACTGCTGATCTACTGGGATTTTCACGCACAACCATCTCTAGGGTTTACAGAGAATGGTCCGAAAAAGAGAAAATATCCAGTGAGCGGCAGTTCTGTGGGCGAAAATGCCTTGTTGATGCCAGAGGTCAGAGGAGAATGGCCAGACTGGTTCGAGCTGATAGAAAGGCAACAGTAACTCAAATAACCACTCATTACAACCGAGGTATGCAGAAGAGCATCTCTGAACGCACAACACATCGAACCTTGAGGCAGATGGGCTACAGCAGCAGAAGACCACACCGGGTGCCACTCCTGTCAGCTAAGAACAGGAAACTGAGGCTACAATTCGCACAGGCTCACCAAAATTGGACAATAGAAGATTGGAAAAACGTTGCCTGGTCTGATGAGTCTCAATTTCTGCTGCGACATTCGGATGGTAGGGTCAGAATTTGGCGTCAACAACATGAAAGCATGGATCCATCCTGCCTTGTATCAACGGTTCAGGCTGGTGGTGGTGGTGTAATGGTGTGGGGGATATTTTCTTGGCACACTTTGGGCCCCTTGGTACCAATTGAGCATCGTGTCAACGCCACAGCCTACCTGAGTATTGTTGCTGACCATGTCCATCCCTTTATGACCACAGTGTTCCCATCTTCTGATGGCTACTTCCAGCAGGATAACGCGCCATGTCATAAACCTCGAATCATCTCAGACTGGTTTCTTGAACATGACAATGAGTTCACTGTACTCAAATGGCCTCCACAGTCACCAGATCTCAAGCCAATAGAGCACCTTTGGGATGTGGTGGACCGGGAGATTCGCATCATGGATGTGCAGCCGACAAATCTGCAGCAACTGCGTGATGCTATCATGTCAGTATGGACCAAACTCTCTGAGGAATGTTTCCAGTACCTTGTTGAATCTATGCCACGAAGGATTAAGGCAGTTCTGAAGGCAAAAGGGGGTCCAACCCGGTACTAGCAAGGTGTACCTAATAAAGTGGCCAGTGAGTGTAGATGAGAAGGTTAGAGAGTGGGACATTGTACACATGTATATTGAATATTTACTCAAGGAAAGGAAAATTTACAAACAATGATATTTAAGTATTTACTTTCCAAAAGTCATAATGTCAGTTTGAAGACCCTCGATTCCAAAAGCAGAGGCCGGAGAATCCCGTGTCATTACTCAGTGTGGATGCGGGCCTCCTGGGTGAATGTAAATCGAGGGGACACTGAGGGCAACCTGTGACATTTATAGCTTTGCCTTCTGATGCAGCAGAACTCCAGCACGGCCCAGCGGGTTTGATCCTGGCACTGCTGGTTTAATACTGAGGCCCAGAGGCACTGCAGGTAATCAAGAACAAGGGAGGAGGAACCTCCATCGCAGCTTGAAATCATTTCTGAGGACACGAAAGATCTTCTATCAGCTTCGTGCCAACGTTTTATCAGTGCATCTCACTGAGTGAAAGGTAACCTGGTTGGGGATGGTCTGTGTGAATGCAATTCAATCTATGTGCATGCACACACACACACACACACACACACACACAACACACAAACAGATTGTCTATATGCGTGCAAATGTGTTGTTGGTCTGTGTCAGAGGACTTCATATCCTTAATCCTGGACGGCAAAATGGATCTTCTGTTTCACATCCATGATAAGATGTCCTTACCCAATCCACTGATTTCAAGCAGTGTTTGGTAACCTTGCCACTTTTAAAGGGAGCAGGCTTAAGGGCAGAGCACAATATTGACAAGAATTATGACAAATTTTTTTTTAATGTTTCTTTGTGTTTCGTGGTTACTTAGAATGACCTGTGAGCCTCACTGTAGGAAATTGAAAAATTAAAAACAAATACATTAACTCATTTCTTTGTTTTTTCCTTTTTATTTGTGCAACAACGTGATCATAGAAAAAGTGTGAAACAGTATAAAACATGGTGTTGGAAGATAGGACAAAGCAGAGTCAGAGTCACAAAATAATCAGACACAATCAAGACAGAAAAACTGTGCAAAACAACAAAACAGAACAAAAAAGAGAAGACAAACCAGCAAAACAATCACAAAGAAATAAAGGGAAAAAATAATAAGGCAAGTACAACTCGATGGACTTTGAGGGAGTGAAGGTTCAGATGAGAGAGTTCAATGTGGCTAAATACGCGGCGAATGTGTGTACGGAAGGGGTCTCGGGGGGGGGGGTGTTGTAATAATAATAATAATTATAATAATGTAATCAGTTAGTTTGATGCCCGGTGTGGGATTCGATACGAGATGTACTGTACCACAAGGCGACATCACTAACCGCTCGGCTAAAGGGTCGGACCCGTTAACTAGGGACTAACGTGTCTTATTAGTAGTTTACAATAATAATAACAATAATAATATCACTGGTAATATCAAGAAGAGAATGAACATGAAAGAATGTGAAAAAAAGACTTAATAATAAACAATGATTATGATAATAATGACAATAACAATAACCATAATTACAATATGTTTGATTGTAACCCAGCCACTGAGGATGCACAAGCCAGTGCATCCTTAGTGCCGGTCCCAAGCCCGGACAAATGGGGAGGGTTGCGTCAGGAAGAGCATCCGGCGTAAAATCTTTGCCAAATCAAATATGCGGATCATAAATAAGACTTACATCGGATGATCCGCTGTGGCGACCCCTAACGGGAGCAGCCGAAAGTAGTAGTAGTAGTAGACAATATGTTTGATTGTAAATGAAAAGAGTTTCAAAGTAACTAGTAAGTAAATATAACAATGGCAATTCACGGGAGCAGTTTAGAGGGAAAGAGAGCGAGAAGGGACTAAACGAAGGAGGCAAATCCCCGGGAGGAGGGCGCTGGGGGGGTGGGTCTGAACGCACGTGTAATATATAGTGCCGCGCACTTATACTAGTACGGAAGTTGATGACGTGGAGGTGGAGGGACTCTGTCGTGCGTGAGCTGCACGGGTTGTCGTTAATAAAGTCGTGTCATGCAGTCAAAGTCAAGGCTCTGTATATTCATCAGCTAAGTGGAGTCTTCCGGTCATGTCAAACCATAACATGGTGTCGGAAGTCGGTCCAGTTCGTCGGTTTGCCGCAGTTGAGTTGAGAGAACGGAGTTTTCCCACTAGCTAAAAGCTAAGCTAGCGCGTACGGCGTACGGACAACGAGCGGCGAGCCACCGTCTGAAGACGGAGCAGTTTACGTCACCGTCGCCGCTAGTGCGGACGGGCAACATGGGAGGAAATAGCGGACGATGGGAACAGCGCTTCCCAATATACCGGACCGCGAGTGGTGCGGATCGTAAGGTAATAGTAGCCATTTTACTGCACGCGCTAGGCGAGGAAGCTCTCGAAGTGTATAACACACGTGATATTGACTATGATGAAGAAAAGACTGCAGAAGAAATTGTAGCAGCTTTCAGAGCCTTTTGTCAGCCTAAAAAACAAAACACAATGTTTGAAAGACATCAGTTTTGGGTGCACCCTATGTCAGAATCTGTAACGATAAAGAAATATGTGACAGAGCTCAGGCGAAAGAGTAAAGACTGAATTTGGCGTCGCGGAAAATGACATGATCAGAGACAAGATTGACCAGCGCCTGGAAGCGAGACTTTTAAGAGAACCAAATCTTACATTAGCGATGGCCATAGGCACATGGCATGCTGCTGAGACTGCTAAAGCACAAATACAAGCAATGGGTGCAGTGTCCCAGCTGTACATGCAGTGCATAAAAACAGAAAACAAAAGGACAGCCACCTAGGTCAAAAAGTAGTATACTTTTAGTGTATTAGAAATATAGTCTATGTATACTAAAGTTAGTACAAGTATACTTTTTACTTTTTGTGCTTAATTTAAAGTATTCTTAAAATGTACCTTTAAAAAGTGTACTTCGATATAGATGTCATTAATAACTGAAGTTGTACTCAAGGAGTAGTTGAGTATACTTTAGTATATTTGAAGGCGACAAAAAAGTACAAAGAACATGAAAGTGTACTTGGCACATTCTTTAAAAAGTATAATTTAAGTATGATATTTTTTCACCCGGGCAACCATGGAATAAAGAAGAAAAAAACAGTCAGTTCAATACACACAGAACAAGGGACAAGGGAGCACATGCATGGAATGTGGAAAATCACACAAACTAAGGCAATGTCCAGCGTATGGTGTATCCTGCCGCAAGTGTGGAAAGAAGAACCATTATGCAAAGATATGCATGTCAGGCAAAGCACAGCATGGAAAGACAGTACATGAAGTGAATCCTGAAATAGATGCCCTGTTTATTGAAACAGTGAACATTAATCAGCTGGACCCTAAAGTTGACAAATTGTGGTACTCTGAGGTAAATGTAGGCAATATGTCTGTCAAGTTCAAGTTGGATACGGGAGCAGAGGCCATTGTCCTGCCACTGAGGGTGCTAAAGTCCATGAAAAGGAAGGCTAGGCGTGAATGGAGAGCACACTTTGAAGGGCACACTTTGCTGGTGGCAAATGGAGGGATGAGACTGAGGCCAGAAGGGAAACTCACTCTCAAGTGCTCCCCACCCAAGGCTCAAGCAAGTCTACCGTTTTTTGTATCCAAGCACCCCTCCATACCCATCCTAGGGAGGGAGGCATGTGAAGATTTGC
Source organism: Lampris incognitus (assembly GCF_029633865.1). Classification (NCBI taxonomy): domain Eukaryota; kingdom Metazoa; phylum Chordata; class Actinopteri; order Lampriformes; family Lampridae; genus Lampris; species Lampris incognitus. The sequence continues at coordinate 54,713,202 of NC_079217.1, forward strand.
ATCTAGTAAAAAAGGGGGACATTGATACACTGGACGTGAAACATCCAACAACAAAAGAGCAGCTGATAGCTCAGCACTCAACTGTCTTTGAAGGTCTGGGGGAGTTCGCTTGAGAGTATCACATCCACACGGACCCCAAGGCTACACCAGTCATACATGGCTGCAGAAAAACACCACTGGCGGTAATGGACAGACTCAAAGCCACTCTGAACGGTCTGTTACAACCTGATGTGAATTCACAGTGCTCGACGAAAAGGATGGCTACTGGCAAGTAAAGCTAAAAAAGGAGTAATAACTACTGTGCATATTTAACACACCATGTGGGAGATTTTGGTTCAAATGCCAACCATTTGGAATAAAGTCAGCAAGTGAAGTCTTCCAGCAACGCAACTGTGAAACATTCGGAGACATCCAAGGAGTTCATATCATAGCTGATGACATGATCATCGTTGCATGTACAGAGAAAGAACATGATGAGATAATACAGAAGGTGATGGCCAGAGTGAAAGAGGCCAATGTGAAATTCAACAAAGAGAAAATACAATCTTTGAAATAGAAGGTCAGTAATTTCTCTTGATAGTAGACTACCTCTCAAAATACCCAGAGGTACTGAATATTAAGGACAAGACATCACACACTGTGATCAGCAAGATGAAATTGGTTTTCTCTAGAATAGGAATGCGAAAAGAGATAGTGTGTGACCATGTTCTATTTGCAAATCAGGAAATGAGAAACTTTGCAATGTCATGGGGCATAAAACTCATTCACTCCAGTCCGGGTTACGCACAGTCAAATAGACTAGCTGAGAGAACAGTGAAAACCGTGAACCCCGTGCTGAAGAAAGCCCAACAAACAAACACAGACCCCCATCTTGCACTTCTCACTCTGAGGAACACACCTGTAACAGGTATGGAGTACTCCCCAGCACAAATGCTCATGGGCAGATTCCTCAGAAGCACTCTACCGAGCTCCAGCACAGTTCTCCTTCAAGCAGTGCCCAAAGACGTACACTCAACTCTACAAAGTCTACACAAAAGACAGCAGCAGTACTACAACAGAGGAGCAAAGCAGCTTCCAGAACTGCACCCAGGTAGTGCTGTTCACATGGAGACAGCACAAGGTTGGCGCTCAGCTGTGGTCACAGCACAGAGAGGTGAACCACGGTCCTATGACATAGTGACATCTTCAGGACAGCACTACAGATGCAACAGACGCCATCTGAGGAAAACACCACCCAGCACTCAGATGAACTCAGAAACAGACTTAACAGATGAGGGGCAAAACAACACACCAGACACAGGTACAGCAGAGAGTGTTGACGTTAAGCTCTCATCTTCGTCAAGGCCAGCTCAAACCAGGAGTGGTCGAGTTATTCGACCACCTGAAGGGTACAAAGACTTTCTGATGAGCTGGTGGTGAGAGTCGCGCTCCAACTATGCTCATTAAAAAAAAAACGTTCAAGAAGAAAATGTGATTTGAAATGTTAGACTATTTGAGCAGCAATTTAATTTTTTTCTTATGTTAAAGCAAATGTGTGCATTAGACAATAACAGTAATCAGACACAACGTTCAGTCCTAAACAGATCTTCATTATGGTGAAGTGTAACTTTTATGTTGAGAAAGGAGGATGTAGTATAAAGTGCCACGCACTGATACTAATACGGAAGTTGATGATGTGGAGGTGGAGGAACTCTGTTTGTGATTCGTCTGGCCATGCGTTAAGTGTATGTGTAAGCTGCACGGGTTGTTGTTAATAAAGTCATCTCATGCAGTCAAACTCAAGTCTCTGTATATTCATCAGCTAAGTCGCGTCTTCTGGTCATATAAAACCAGAACAGTGTGTGTGTTGTTGGGTGTATGCAGGGATGGCTGGTATAAATGGGCTAATGGGGCTAAGCCCTCCCTATCTTTTACAATAAAGATGAGAGATTATTTTAAATTTTGGTGGAACCTGAGAGCAGCAACAGCACTAAATAGTCATGAGAACAACAAAAAATAAATCGAAATGGGCTAATTGTTTATAGCCCAAACACAATTGTATCAGCTTCCAATCATCTTCATGTTATGTGAGTGACAGTCATCTTGGCACACCCCATTGATTTGCTGGTCATTTGGGCGAAATTCAATCAGCCCACAGGCCACTGACTTTATGTCTTTGAAGGAAAAATTGAATTTTGTGGGACACATGAGCTAGCTCTGCGGGGGTCCGTTGAATCTCCGACTTCACTCCAGCGGGGCTTGTTTCTGGACCTTGTTGACCAGTTGTCTTTTTTTGGATAGCCAGTTAGCCAATCACCTGTCAAACATGCAGTTTGCCAAGTACACATCTAAGACAAGCCAAAATGACTTGCTTGATTGTATGTTAGCTGTTTACGGACAAAAATTGGCTGATGAAATATTGCAGGCACCATTTTGTGACTGTGCAAGCTGATGGGACAACTGATGTGGCATGTGTAAGCCAGTGCATGATTGTGCTCAGGGAACAATTTGAGAGCAATCTTAAGAGCACTTTTTTTCCCCTGAAACATTGACATGAACACAAATAGCCATCACCACCCCCATGACATCTGCAGAGTCAGAGAGGTGAGGATCAAGTCATTCCTCCGAAGTACTATGGGGCAGGATAGGCTGAACGCCCTGGCTATGCTGTCTATTGAGCGGGACTTCATCCAAAAGTCACCGGACTTCAGTGACAAGGTGATTAACTGTTTGTATCCCAGAAAGGTCATCGATGTGAGCTTCTCTTCAAATAAGGTAGGCCCAAGCATATAGACCTCTTAAAAAACCATCAGACACGTTTAGCTTTCCTGTCTACATATTGCTTGTCTCTCTTCTGTAATGACCGTTATTTTTGCTGTGCTTACCAAATTGTTTTATTTGGGACATGTTTGACAACATGTTGCAAAACAGTTGAGATAAAAACAGTTGCAGTATTTATTGGCAGTCGTTTCAGTTGGGACACGTTTTGTGCATCCTTAGGTGAGCCCTTTTCTGACATTGTAGGCTACATGATTCTGCATTCTGTTCTATCATGTAGCCTATCATCCCATCATTCTTGCTTAGGTTGTTCTTGTTAAAAATGGCATGTGCTAATGTGTACAGTCAAATGGCGCGCGTGTGTGTGTGTGTGTGTGAGAGAGTTTTTTGGCATCAGGCCAATCTTATATTTCTCTGTAGTGTTGTAGCGCACTTGCTATATACCAAGGTATAGAGTGTTATTTCTCTAATTTGGTATCTCAGATGTTATGTTGCTGTTGCTGCAGTGTGAACTATAGATGGGTATACTATATTTGTTAGCCCGCCCACCCAATATCAGCACCTACTGTCATTGGGTGTATGTATATGTGTGTGTGTGTGTGGGTGTGTGTGCAAGTGTTTGTCAGATTAAAAACGTGAAGGGATCACAATCTGTGTTATTCCAGATATGTGTGTGTGAATGACAGTGTGCATGTTTTTATGTTTATTGTCTGGTGGACAGGGAAGAAGAGATGATCAGTGAAATCGTTGCGGGAATTAAGAGTTTAGATAATGGACTAATGGATACCAGATTATGTCAAATTTGGGGGGGGGGGTTAAATGGAGGCAGATAATTTTTCTATTGATATGTATTTGAGTAGTGGATTTTTTCAAAGTATAATATTGATTGAGTTTCTTGATTTCCAGTTCATGAGGATAGGATTCTTGGTGATGACTAGGGCTATGGAATGTATTCTACTGGATGTGTTGAGCGGCAGTTCTGTGGGCGAAAATGCCTTGTTGATGCCAGAGGTCAGAGGAGAATGGCCAGACTGGTTCGAGCTGATAGAAAGGCAACAGTAACTCAAATAACCACTCATTACAACCGAGGTATGCAGAAGAGCATCTCTGAATGCACAACACGTCGAACCTTGAGGCAGATGGGCTACAACAGCAGAAGACCACACCGGGTGCCACTCCTGTCAGCTAAGAACAGGAAACTGAGGCTACAATTCACACAGGCTCACCAAAATTGGACAATGAAAGATTGGAAAAGAGTTGCCTGGTCTGATGAGTCTCGATTTCTGCTGCGACATTCGGATGGTAGGGTCAGAATTTGGCGTCAACAACATGAAAGCATGGATCCAACCTGCCTTGTATCAATGGTTCAGGCTGGTGGTGGTGTAATGGTGTGGGGGATATTTTCTTGGCACACTTTGGGCCCCTTAGTACCAATTGAGCATCGTGTCAACGCCACAGCCTACCTGAGTATTGTTGCTGACCATGTCCATCCCTTTATGACCACAGTGTTCCCATCTTCTGATGGCTACTTCCAGCAGGATAACGCGCCATGTCATAAACCTTGAATCATCTCAGACTGGTTTCTTGAACATGACAATGAGTTCACTGTACTCAAATGGCCTCCACAGTTACCAGATCTCAATCCAATAGAGCACCTTTGGGATGTGGTGGACCGGGAGATTCGCATCATGGATGTGCAGCCGACAAATCTGCAGCAACTGCGTGATGCTATCATGTCAATATGGACCAAACTCTCTGAGGAATGTTTCCAGTACCTTGTTGAATCTATGCCACGAAGGATTAAGGCAGTTCTGAAGGCAAAAGGGGGTCCAACCCGGTACTAGAAAGGTGTACCTAATAAAGTGGCCAGTGAGTGTATATAGGTGTCTGTGGTGTTTTGTGTGCAGTACGCACAAGTTTCAGTCTATGAAGCCCATCTTAAGTCAAGTCAATTTTATTTGTATAGCCCAATATCACAAATTACAAATTTGCCACAAGGGGCTTTACAGATCATTAGAGACTAAGAATCCCTTCTGCTCTTCCAATCCTGTCTCAAGACACACCTTTTCTCCATTGCCTACTCGTGCCCCCCCCCCCCCGTCTTCTCGTCCACCCCTGGTCTGGGGCAGACTGGGGACTGAGCGCTCGACCTGCTCCCTCCCTCAACTCCCTCCCCAAGTGTATCGGACACTGCTGCAGTCTGCCCACATTCAGGTCGTTGGTCGGGACTCACCCCTTCAGACTTCATCTGTGATTTATGTGATTTATGATGTTTGTTTTCCTTTCCCTTTTGAATCTGTCCAAGTCGGAGAGTACTGCTGGCGTCATATGTGGCTGCCGCTTCTCCCTCTCATAGCCCCCCTTCCCATCCACCCCTGTATGTCTGTGTTACGTTTACCTGTCGTCTTGTTTCACCCTGTTTATTGTAAAGCGACTTTGGGTATTAGAAAAGTGCTATATAAGTTTAATTTATTATTATTATTTACAGCAACACAACATCCTGTTCTTAGACCCTCACATCGGATAAGGAACAACACCCTAAAAAAAACAAAAACCCTTTAACAGGGAGAAAAAATAGGAAGAAACCTCAGGGAGCGCAACAGAGGAGGGATCTTTCTCCCAAGACGACAACATGCAATGTATGTTGTGTTTACACAATTTACAGAATACAACATTGAAAGAGGATAACAGAATTATAATGGAATAATAAAATGTATGAAGAATATGATGAGCAAGATGCCAAGCAGTGTTCAGACGCCACTGGAACAGCCCAGGACCCAAGCCACGCGACCAGCATTACCATGTAAAAAGAAAAAAAAATTAACATTTTAGTGAGAGAAAGATATACCATTGAAACGGCATAACAAAATTATATGGCTTTATAAGATGTATAAAAAGAAAATGTGATGAGGGGGATGACAAGCAGCGTCCAGGTGGCAGCCACCTTCACCACGGAGACCTGGGAGGAGGACCAACTGCACATGCACACGAGAGAGACTCACATGACACCATTCCCACACAGAAAGGAGAAGACATCATTCAGAGAGAGAGAAAAGACAAGTCTGTAATAGTCAATCTATACGCTATAATCTCATCAGCAGAACAGTGCTTGATAAATTCATTGAGACAGAAACCGACCCGCCATGCAGTATAGGTTGTGAAGCATTCAACTTAAAGGCAACTAATTGTAGGCTAAGGCAAAAAGATGAGTTTTAAGTCTGGATTTAAAGGACTCGACTGACTCTGATTGCAGCAGGCAGTTTATTCCACAAGAACGGGGCCTGATATGAGAAGGCCCTGCCAACAGCTGACTTCTTTTTAACTTTGGGTACACATAGGAGCCCTGTATTTTGAGAGCAAAGAGCTTGAGATGGAATGTATGGTTTAAGGAGATCAGACGGATAAGATGGGGCAAGCCCATGTAGGATTTTGTAAGTCAGCAGAAGCACCTTGAATTCTGATCTAACATGGATAGGAAGCCAATGAAGGGGGGCAAGAATCGGTATAATATGGTCAAATTTCCTAGATTTAGTTAGGATTCTAGCTGCAGCATTCTGAACCATCTGAAGACTTTTAGTACTAGCATGTGGCAGACCTGAAAACAGAACATTACAGTAATCAAGTCTGGATGAAACAAATGCATATATTAGAGTCTCTGTATCAGCCATGGACAGAAAAGATCGAATTTTAGCTATGTTACGTAAGTGATAAAAGGCAGTCGTGGTGATTTCTTTAATGTGCTTATCAAAGAAAAGGCTGGGATCAAATGTAGCACCAAGATTTTTGGCTGCCACACTTTATGAAACCACAGAGTTGTCAGTTGTTATCACTACTTGATCAAATTGGTGTCTGTGTCTAGCAGGGCCAATGACTAGCATCTCGGTTGATCTGAATTTAAAAGCAGAAAGGTTGGTGACATCCAAATTTTCACAGCAGCCAAGTAGGCCTCTAAATTAGTCATTTGAGTATGATCATCAGCCCTTATAAGACACATACAGCTGAGTATCATTAGTAAGGCTGGGTGTTTGTCACGGGTGTCCCGGATTCTGTGATTCTCGCTATTTTTTTGCCATGTCCGCGATTTCTCCAGTTTTTAGTGCTTTCCGTGATTTTTCTACAGTTTTGAATGGTAGCCTAACTGTCCATCTTAACGTAGCCTACAGTGTGATCTGTATAGGCACTAAGCATTTTAACCATCACTTCTGAACCGCATATAGCCTAGCATCGTACATTTTGACCTACACTCCGACCCATAGATTGTCCCAATTAGCGGAAGTTTACAGTGTAATGTTACGTTCCCATGGTTACGTTAGAAGTGCGAATGAATGAACAGCTAACGTTAGTCACGGTCCGATCAAAAACTTCATAATGAGTAAAACTGCAATGACCTCCGCTAAAGCAAGATCCCTACAAAACCCAGAAAAACTTTTCATGTCAGTGGTGGTTTGTTATTTTGCTCAGTGTGTAACATCCCGGTGGACTACACTCGAAAAGCAAGTTGCGACAAGCATTTGCAGACAACCGTCCATAAAAAGAAAACCGCAGATCGGGCCATTGAAACCGAGAAGAGCCGAAAACTGCAGAAAACTGTGTCAGAGCTGTTTCAAGCTAAAACAACCACACAATTGCATAGACCAGGGGTGCCCACTACGTCGATCGCGATTGACCAGTAGATCGCGAAGGCAGTGCTGGTAGATGTCCATGACATTCCAAAAAAACTTTTTTTTTTTCCAAGACATTAGCCTATCATCTGTCCTCCATTTGTCATTTGCCTTTTGATTGACGTAAAGGACGGCCAGTCTGCTGTTGCCTAAAACCAAAGATTCTAGAGCGGAACCTAAAACTTTGTTACATTAGGTTACCATATCAACCAGAGCCCTTCTCGAACGTACCTTGAAGTTCACATGCCCACAACGTGAGCTAACGCAGAACTGCATCGAGCTAGCTAGTTCAACTCTCTAAAAAAAAATTCTACTAAAAAGTGAAACAAAACAAAAATGAGTGGGGGAGCCGGACCTAGCAAGAAACAAAAAACGTACCATTTCCATGTGGAATGGGAGGAGCACTTTTTTTTCACCATGTCTTATTCCAAATGCGTTTGTCTCATCTGTCAGTCTAGCATTGCTATCCCAAAGAAAGGAAATGTGGAGAGGCACTTTCGAACTGTTCATAAAAACTATGACAATGACTTCCCTCCGAAAAGCGAGCTGAGAAAGAGAAAGGTGAGGGAACTAAAATCGCAGTTAATCGTGCAGCAGTCCCTTTTCACGCAGCCGAATTCAAAGGCAAAGGCAGCCACCGAAGCATCTTTACGGGTGAGTCACTCCATCATTAAGCATAAGAAAGCCTTCCAAGATGGAGAGATGATGAAAGAGGCCTTCCTTGAGGCAGCAGATTCGTTGTTTTGGGACTTAAAAAACAAATCAGAAATAATATCTTCAATCAAAGCTCTCCAGTTATCAAGAAATTCCATCACAAGGCGCTGTGAAGTGATGGGCGATGATTTGACACAGCAGCTTTGGAGGGACATCGTGGACTGCGAGTGTTTCTCACTACAATTGGACGAGTCTACGGACATAAGTGATACGGCCCAATTATGCATTTTCATTCGCATGGTGTTTCAAGATATGACCGCAAAAGAGGAGCTGTTAACAATACTACCCATGAAGGAACACACGCGGGGAGAGGACATTTTTCAGATCTTCAAAAACTTCGTGGATAAAATCCAGCTCCCAGTGTATAAACTGGTGTCAAACACCACGGACGGTGCGCCTGCTATGGTGGGCCACTCTAATGGATTTATTGCCAAGCGCAGGGAGGACGATGCTTTCCCGGACTTCCTTAATTACCATTGCATAATACACCAACAGGCATTGTGCGCAAAAATGCTAAACATGAAAGAGATCTATTTACCACAGCTGTAAAGGTTCAGGCAGTGATGCAATTTCAACATAGTGTAGTAGCAAATGCTTGGTATGATTATTGCCTGTGTAAGGTTCAATATAAATGCAAATCCATTGCAATACTGTATATGTAACACAACATGTATATAAATACACACACTGCATATAAATGTTCATATATATGTAAAACATGTATTGAGTATTTTTATTATTCTTTTTAATATGTGTAGATCATTTTGACCTGGTCATTTTAAAAGTAGCTCACGAGTCAAAAAATTGTGGGCACCCCTGGCATAGACAGAGTGAGGTCATTAAACTTACAGAAGCTTTCACTTCAGCCAACATCCCCTTACACACACTGGACAATGTTGGCCTGAAGTCCTATCTGGAACGCAATCTCCGTGACATCGGAGTAATTCCAAGTGCCTGTCAACTCCGACGCACCTACCTGCCTAGCATATTCGTGAAACACGTGAACGAGATCAAAGACAAACTCAAAATTTGTGACGGAATTAGCATTGTTGCTGACGAGGCAAACAGCGGGCAACTGCCCGCTGTTTTTTTGAAAAAAAAATTATTCAAGCACTTGTTACTGTTGCTACAGTTGCGCATGTTATTTCAATCATTTAACACTACTGTGCATGAGATCTCTTGGTTAATTGAATACATTCAAGCTATTTAAAACACTCCGTGATTTCTGCCTCTTTCTTTTCAGTTTTCCGTGATTGTCTACAACTTTGCCGTGATTGCTCCGTGACTTTAGTCAATATTTTCCGTGACAAACCCCCAGCCTTAATCATTAGCATAGCAATGGAAATTTATTCCATAACTGTGTATAACTTGGCCAAGAGGTGAGATATAAAGAGAGAAAAGTAGAGGGCCAAGAACTGAGCCCTGGGGTACAACATATTCAGTGTCAGAAGATTTAATGTAATATTACTATAGCAGACACATTGTGTTCTTCCAGATCAGTAGGACTTAAGTAGGATCTTAAACATAATTTTCTCGTGTAGTGTACTCTATGAATAACCTTGTATTGAATGAGTTGTATTTTAGTATTGGTGGATATAGAGAAGAGGTTTTGGCAGATTTGGGTCCAGAAGTTGGCACCAGGGATGATCTGTAGGTCCTGTCCCCATTTTTTTTTTTTGAGGAGATTGATATAGTTAGGACAGACTTGGAAACTATCTTATCGATTTTGTATAGTAGTCTTTTTTTTCTTTGTAGTGATGTTGATCAGATCTGATGTTAATGAGGGAAGAGCTAGGTTAGAGAATTTAATGTTGATTATGGTCTGAATAGAGGATTTCTTTTCTTTTTGGCTGGTCCCATTAGGGATTGCCACAGCGGATCATCTGTTTCCATCTCTTCCTGTTCTCTGCGTCTTTCTTTTTCACACCAGCCACCTGCATGTCCTCCATCACCATTTCCATAAACATACTCTTTGGCCTTCCTCATTTCCTCTTGCCTGGAAGCTCCATCTTAAGCATCCTCCCAATATACCAAGCATCATTCCTCCGCACATTTCCAAATCATCTCAATTTTGCCTTTCTTGCTTTGTCTCCAAACCCTCCAACCCGAGCTGTCCCTCTAATAAATTCATTCCAAATCCTGTCCATCTTTGTCACTCCCAATGAAAATATTAGCATCTCCAGCTCTGCCACCTCCAGCTCCACCTCCTGCCTTTTCATCAGTGCCACCATCTCCAAACCATACAACATAGCTGGTCTCACTACCATCTTGTAAACTTTCCCTTTCACGCTTGCTGGTACCCTTCTATCGCAAATCACTCCTGACACACTTCTCCACCCACTCCACTCTACCTGCACTCCCTTCTTCACCTCTCTTCCGCACTTCCTGTTACTTTGAACAGTTGACCCCAAGTATTTAAACTCATCCACCTTCACCACCTCTACTCCTTGCATCGTCATGATTCCTCTGTCCACCCTCTCACAGACGCATAATACACGTGTATTCCATCTTGCTCCTACTGATTTTCATTCCTCTTCTCTCCAGTGCATACCTCCACCTCTCCAGGCTCTCCTAAACCTGCCCCCTACTCTCACTACAAATCCCAACATCATCTGCTGACATCATAGTCCACAGAGACTCCTGCCTAATGTCGTCCGTCAACCTGTCCATCATCATTGCAAACAAGAAAGGGCTCCGAGCCGATCCTTGATGTAATCCTGCCTCCACCTTGAACCCATCCATCATTCCTACTGCACACCTCACCACTGTCACACTGCCCTCATATATATCTTGCACCATGCTTACGTACTTCTCTGTCACTCCCGACTTCCTCCTACAATACTACACCTCCCCTCTTTGAACTCTGTCATATACTTTCTCTAAATCCACAAAGTTACTCCTTCTGGCCTTCTCTATACTTCTCCATCAACACTCTCAAATGAAACATTGCATCTGTAGTGCTCTTTCCTGGCATGAAGCCATACTGCTGCTCACTAATCATCACCTCTCCTCTTAACCTAGCTTCCACTACTCTTTCCCATATCTCCATGCTGTGGCTGATCAACTTTATACCTCTGTAGTTACTGCAGCTCTGCACATCACCCTTATTATTGAAAATCGGTACCGGTACACTTCTTCTCCATTCCTCAGGCATCATCTCACTTTCCAAGATTGTGTTAAACAGTCTAGTTAAAAACTCCACTGCCATCTCTCTTAAACACATCCATGCCTCCACAGTGTGTCACCTGGACCAACCACCTTTCCACTCTTCATCCTCTTCATAGCTGCCCTCACTTCATCCTTGCTAATCCACTGCACTTCCTGATTCACTATCCCCATATAATCCAATCTTCTCTCTCTCTCTAATGTTCTTCATTTATCAGCCCTGCAAAGTATTCCTTCCACCTTCTCAACACACTCTCCTTGCTTGTCAGCACATTTCCACATCTATACTTCATCACCTTAACCTGCTGCACATCCTTCCCACCTCACTCTCTCTGTCTAGCTCATTCCTCCACCCTATACATCAACCTGTGTTCCTCCCTCTTCTTGAAATATGTATCTACCACAGCCATTTCCATCCTTTTTGCAAAATCCAACACCATCTGTGCTTCCACATTCTTCTCCTTGACACCATACCTACCTATCACCTCCGTTCCCTTCACCAACATGCCCATTGATGTCCAGTCCAATCACCACTTTCTCCTCATTGGGTACACTCTGCACAACTTCAACCAATTCACTCCAAAATTCTTCTTTCTCTTCCATCTCACACCCAACTTGTGGGGCATATGTTCTAACAACATTCATCATCACACCTTCGATTTTACTGGAAAATGAAGATTTTGCTTCCTCTACACTTTTCTGTGTATTTTATGGATTTTGGGCTGCTGATCACAGAAATAACCTTAAAGGGGACCTATTATGCAAAACTCGCCTTTTCAGTGTTTTTGCATATACATTTGAGTCTCTGATGGGCCTAATAACACACAAACTTTGAAGTAAAACAACCCAGTCATTTTGTTGTGGGCAGCCAAATTGAAAACTTTTGAAAAAAGTTCAGACCCAGCAAGCTGTTCACATATCCTTCCACCTTTTACGTCACGGAAGGAAAATCATTATAATAACCCCGCCTTTAGTTGAATATCTCCACCCACCTCCCTTACATGGCTATAAAGGTCGACATTTTTTGCAGGTAACTCTAGCTAGCATAATGTCTTCGCACGGAAAATGCGCTGATGTTGGCTGTAATAACCCGCACAAATCACTACATCGGCTCCCAATCTCAGAGGGCAGAAGAGCTTAGTGGATAAAGTTTATTTTTGATGGCAACGTTCCCGCTAAAGTTGGCAAAACACTGTTAGTGTGTGATGGGTTTCGGCAGGTTTTCGGCTGTACTTTCTCTGGCCGGGCTGCCTACACCATACCCGGACTCGCTTTGTGTCTTTGTGTCCTGATCAATGAGCTAATTTAACTTAACACGCCTTCGGAGGGCCTCCGCCATCCGGCTTTGCCAGCGTTCGGGTGGTTCGGTTCCTCCAGTCTTGCGGAACTTTTTTTTTTTCAGCGAGCAGAGTGCCAAGTGGGAGGGGCTCTAGTGCCTGGTCCTTTCCGTTGCTCCGCTCGTCAGCTCTTATGGCGGGGCTCAGCCAGACTGTTTGTCCAAGTTGTTCTTACACGGCTCCTGCCGTGAGGTTCGCCGCCCCTCCCCTGGTCCAAGAGCTCGGTGTGTACCTCATGGTGCTTCCCGGAAGACATTTTCAATGTAGTGCAGAGGGGTGTTTGTTGCTGTCGCACTCCTTACACTGTACAAGCTTGTTACAGTCCTTAGCAATGTGGGTAGACAACGCACAGCACTTGAAACAGATGTTTTTGTCTTTCAGATACGCCTTTCTTCATCCAATGTTTTGCCTCTGAAGTTGCGGCACTTTCTTAATGGATGAGGCTTGTTATGTAGTGGGCACTGCTTATCAGGGTCAGCGTCCTTCCTGACTGCTATAGTGTTGCCACTGTCTTCACCACTTGTTGAGATTTCTGTCTTTCTTACGGCTACTGATGTTTTCACATGGTGGCTAGATGAGACACTTCTTTCCATTTTGGCAGCAAAAAAGTTTCCTGTTGTTATGCAGGCAAAGCTTGGGTCATTGCGTGCTTTTGCCTGTTCACAAACAAACTTCATAAAGGCTGAGAATGGAGGATATGGTACTTTGTGTTCCTTATAGCATGATCCTACTGTGATCAATTTTTCTTGCAGATTATATGGTAGTTTCTTGACTATCGGGGTGACCCCATGAGAAGTATTGAGGTACAAGAGACCAGGTAGGTACCCATTTGCCATGGCTGCCTCCAGTTCCATAAGGGTGTCTCCTAGTTCCCGTAGCTTGTGGTTATCCTGAGCTGTGATTTTGGGGAGTCATCAACTTTTTTGAGGAGCGCATTTTCAATCACTTCAGGTGTAAACATAAATGTCTTCCAGTCTCTGCTACACCATCTTGAGACCTGTACTCGCATTGTGAATGTTCAGTGCTCTGATTCTCTTCAGTCAAGCTCTTCTCTAGTGGAGAGTTTCAAATCATCAGTGGAGCTAAGGAAGGCTGTTTTCCAGGCCCAGTAATTCACAGGATGATCGTCAGACTTTAGTTGGCCTGAACTCACCATCTCCCGGCTCATTTGGTACCTTGCCAGGTCTGTTGCAGCTGTTGGACTGGATGGGTTCATGCCGTGCGGAGGGACTGGATGGGCCGGATATGACTGGAGGGGTTGATAATCATCACTGGAGTATTTGGCGTTATGGGGAGGCTCTCTATAACCGTATGATTTCCTCAGGGGATTAACAGTGCTGGTTAATTACATTGGATTCCAGGTGGCTTCTTTGAATGAATGTTGTGGAACTAACTTGCTAAACTCATAGTCACTGATTTCACTTGGTGTCATATTGCCCTGTTTCACACAGCTCCTCACTGCTCCACTGCTGTCCATGGCTAGTTGGTGCACTGGTCGGTATGAAACTATGGGTGGCTTTGAATCAGATGATGGGATGGTGACTGGATTTAATGAGTTAGCTCCACAACATTCATTCAAAGAAGCCACTTGGAACCAAATGGCCTATCCAGTCCCGCTGCACGGCGTGAACCCATCCAGTCCAAGAGCTGCAACGGGCCTGGCAAGGTACCTAATACGACAGGAGATGGTGAGTTCTGGCCTACTAAAGTTTGACGATTATCCGGAGAATTACTGGGCCTGGAAACCATCCTTCCTCAGCACCACTGATGATTTGAAACTCTCCGCTAGAGAAAAGCTTGCTCCTGCAGCCAGGCAACATACTGGGTATGTATATATTGTACATATGTATGTCTGTATGTAGATGGCTGGGCAAGTGTTCAACCAAAAGTGTAGAGTAAGTGTGTGTGTGTGTGTGTGTGTGTGCGTGCATGTTGTACGTGTGTGTGTGCGTGCATGTTGTACATGTGCGTGAGAGAATGGGTAGATATGGGTCCTCAGATGTGATACAAAGGTGTGTTTCGGATGAGGGTGTCAAAGAAAACGGGGTAGACAAAAACAAAAGACATAAAAACATAAATTCAAAGTGCTAAGGTGTCTGGTGAAACCAAGGTTCATTTTCATAAATACAAGTCAGCATCGTTAAGTGAATAGAGAGGAGTTAGGGGGTCAAGGGGGCCAAAGTTATTATGCTGGGGGGGGGGGGCATTAGAATAGCCAGGGTTTTTTTGTCATGTCAGAGTTTGCCATCAGTGGACAACTTATCGACTGAAATGTCTGCTTTTTTCCCCTTCTTGTATTCCTTCTGGTATTGCAATGAGGTAATTTTACTGAGGGTATTTTCCTGAGAATATTGCACATAAATATACATGAGAAACAGATGGTTATTTGTGAGAAATATGGGATAGATAATGGATTGAATTGCTATATGGCTTTCAACAAATACAAAAGGGATTATACCAGCTGTAGAGTTTGGAAGTAGCAGGTAAAAGTGGCAGTAGGGTGTTTTTTGTTACATTATTGTTAAATATCATTGACTACTTGGACAAGTTGAAACAAAATGTATTGTTGATATTTTACCATCAACAGTAAATGTATTGTTATTTCAGCTGGTAATTCAGCCATATGTCTAATGGTAAATAGATAAACTAAGGAATAATTTGACTTTGTAGGTGGTTATACATAATATAAAGTAGTGGGAAAGTTTGGCTCTCACTCAAGGCACTCGGAAGACCAATTTCACATTTAAAAATGAACACCCATCATTGGAATATTGATTGGTGTTAATCTGACATGTAAGGTAGCAAATGGAAGTGGTTGATTGCGAAATTATGTCTACGGACAGACTGTGTGTGTGCATGCGGGCATTTGTGCACACATGTATATATCCCTGTATGAGTGTGTGAAATTGCTTTCTGGACACTCCTGGGATAACCAGCCTGCCCTGTCAACGTTTTACATCCCACCAGGGAGTAGTGCTTGCAGAGGCAGGGCCAAAGATTGGTGATCAGGGACCTGCACTTTAAGAAGAGGTGTGTGTGTGTGTGTGTGTGTGTGTGTGTGCAATCTTGAAATGTCCTTTGCCACATTTGCAAGCAACGCCCTAAGCATGTGTTGACTTATAGTGTTTACAGGTATGTACACGTTTTACTGGCAAACATATAAAACTGTTGTACTTACAAAACAAAGGCATACATATAGAACAATACAGCACAACATTTACTCAATTTCTCCTTGGGGGATGAATAAAGTATTCTGATGGTGATTCAAAATACAGTGGATGGATTATTGATTGTGGGCAGCACGGTGGCGCAGCGGTTAACGCGGTCGCCTCACAGCAAGAAGGTCCTGGGTTTGAGCCCCGGGGTAGTCCAACCTTGCTGGGTCATCCTGGGTCGTCCTCTGTGTGGCATTTGCATGTTCTCCCCGTGTCTGTATGGGTTTCCTCTGGGGGCTCCGGTTTCCTCCCACAGTCCAAAGACTTGTAAGTTAGGTGAATTGGCTGTACTAAATTGTATGAATGGGTGTGTGTGTGTGTGTGTGTGTGTGTGTGTGTGTGTGTGTGTGTGTGTGTGTGTGTGTGTCAGCCCTGTGATGGCCTGGCAGCCTGTCCAGGGTGTTTCTCCGCGTGCCACCCAAAGACTGCTGGAATAGGCTCCAGCATCCCCGCGACCCTGAGAGCAGGATAAGCGGTTCAGATAATGGATGGATGGATGGATGGATTATTGATTGTCTTGCTTGAGGAAATTAATGCCTCTTCCTGTATATCAAAATACAAGTTCATTTTCAAACATCATTCAAACAGCCATGTGGACTGGGAGGCTGGGATGAGAATGAGAGCTGTTTCGATGGCAAGTCATGTTCAGCGGCTGTCAGATGTTGGCCAAGACATGTTGCCCTCCTATACTCGCCGTAAACTGAGGGCCGAGCAATGTAATGATCCTGACCTGGCCAGAACATTCAGATATGACGATCGTCACTGGCGTCCTTCTAGGTGCAAGAAGGAAAAGTAGGCAATGGCCGTCGTCATCTCAAGCAGTGGGATATGTTGTCTGTGGAAGATGGTGTCTTGTACCGTGTTTCTAAATATCCCCTCACCAAATGTAAGCGTTACCAGTTTGTAGTTCCTCCTTCCTTAAGACAGAAAGTATTGAGAGGCTGCCATGATGATGCAGGCCACCAGGGCCAGTTCAGAAGCCTGCATCTTGTCCACCAGAGGTTCTACTGGGTGGACATGGAGAGAGACGTCAGAGACCACGTGAGAGACAAGTTCATCTCAACAGAATACAAGTTCACCTTCCTATACATATACAGTGCATCCGGAAAGTATTCACACCCCTTCACTTTCCTCACATTTTGTTATGTTACAGCCTTATTCCAAAATGGATTAAATTCCTTTTTTTCTCATCAATCTACACACAATACCCCATAATGGCAAAGTGAAAAAGGTTTTGTAGAATTTTTTGCAAATTTGTTAAAATAAAAAAAAAACTGAAATATTGCATGTACATAAGTATTCACACCCTTTGCTATGACACTCAAAATTGAGCTCAGATTCATCCTGTTTCCACTGATCATCCTTGAGATGTTTCTACATCTTGATTGGAGTCCACCCGTAGTAAATTCAATTGATTGGACATGATTTGGAAAGGCACACACCTGTCTATATAAGCTCCCACTGTTGACAGTGCATGTCAGAGCAGAAACCAAGCCATGAAGTCAAAGGAATTGTTTGTGGACCTCCGAGACAGGATTGTATCGAGGCACAGATCTGGGGAAGGGTACAAAAAAATTTGTACAGCTTTGAAGGTCCCGAAGAACATAGTGGTCTCCATCATTCGTAAATGGAAGAAGTTTGGATCCACCAGGACTCTTCCTAGATCTGGCCGCCCAGCCAAACTGAGCAATCGGGGGAGAAGGGCCTTGGTCAGGGAGGTGACCAAGAACCCGATGGTCACTCTGACAGAGCTCCACCGTTCCTCTGTGGAGATGGGAGAATCTTCCAGAAGGACAACCATCTCTGCAGCACTCCACCAATCAGGCCTTTATGGTAGAGTGGCCAGACGGAAGCCTCTGCTCAGTAAAAGGCACATGACAGCCTGCTTGGAGTTTGCCAGAAAGCACCTAAAGGACTCTCAGACCATGAGAAACAAGATTCTCTGGTCTGATGAAACCAAGATTGAACTCTTTGGCCCGAATGCCAAACGTCACGTCTGGAGGAAACCAGACACCTCTCATCACCTTGCTAATACCATCCCTACAGTGAAGCATGGTGGTGGCAGCATCATGCTGTGGGGATGTTTTTCAGCGGCAGGACCCAGGAACTGGGTCGAGGGAAAGATGAATGGAGCAAAGTACAGAGAGATCCTTGATGAAAACCTGCTGCAGAGCGCTCAGGACCTCAGACTGGGGCGAAGGTTTACCTTTCAACATGACAACGACCCTAAGCACACAGCCAAGACAACGAAGGAGTGGCTTCGGGACAAGTCTGTGAATGTCCTTGAGTGGCCCAGCCAGAGCCCAGACTTGAACCCCATTGAACATCTCTGGAAAGACCTGAAAATAGCTGTGCAGCGACGCTCCCCATCTAACCTTACAGAGCTCGAGAGGCTCTGCAGAGAAGAATGGGAGAAATACCCCAAATATACATAGGTGTGCCAAGCTTGTAGCTTCATACCCAAGAAGACTTGAGGCTGTAATCGCTGCCAAGGGTGCCTCAACCAAGTACTGAGTAAAGGGTGTGAATACTTATGTACATGCAATATTTCAGTTTTTTGTTTTTAATAAATTTGCAAAAATTTCTACAAAACCTTTTTCGCTTTGTCATTATGGGGTATTGTGTGTAGATTGAAGAGAAAAAAAAAGGAATTTAATCCAGTTTGGAATAAGGCTGTAACATAACAAAATGTGGGGAAAGTGAAGGGGTGTGAATACTTTCCGGATGCACTGTACATCCACTCAGTTAGACAAAGTTGCACAGGTATAACCACATACAGAGGTGCGATACATTTAGAAGGATATGGCTACACACCTGGACAAGGATTATCACTGTGGTATTTTGTTTAAAGCCCTATGGTAGAGGACACAAAACTGCTGCCAAATGAGGGTCTGGCCATATGCTGTGTCAGCATCTCCTCCAGGGTGGGGGGCAGGGCATCTGAGTGGTAACAGGAATGCAGATCTTTGGCCCTTGCAGAACCAATGTCTCCAGTTGTTTTGGTTGATGTGTTATGTCTGTATAGTAGGCTACTACAGACTAGAGTACTCTATACCCCATGTACAAATCCCCACTGTTCACTTCGGTAGCAGTGCAACAGACCTTCACTTAACCCAGCCACATTTGTTTCCTCTGACACTGCTGATGCCTTTTTAATGAGACAATGCCCTTGGAATTGTCTTCAGATGTCACAGCTTGCTTTTCAATCAGCTAATAAATAAGCCATGGAAGCTGTGCTTTAGGGATCTGACAGTGACAGTGAAACATAGAGGTAGCACTTGAACTGAATGGATTTTACTCATGAATAATAAACTGTCTCAGGATAATTTAAAGTGCACAGAACAGACAAAGAAAAATCTCCCATCAAACAGGGATGCACTCTGCAATTCTGAAGGTAATGAGGTTTCTCAAGGCTAGTGAATCCCCCGCCCAAGTACTGACCATTGCAATTTTCAGCAACAAACATTATTTCAGCAACAATTATCACTACAGTCCTGTGTCCCTGTTGATGCTGAGTATGTTGACTTCTCTTGTGCAACAGCTGTTGCTCAATGCAAATAATGCATTTTTTTAAAGAAAAGAATAGTTTGCATGACACTTTTCTTCAGTGTTGCATGCAAGATTTTGTCATTAGTGATCTTTGATCAATACACCTGTTAAAGGAAGGTAGCTCACTTAGAATGCTATCAACCCTACATTGGCCCCATTGAATAATTTAGTTAGATGTGTGGGCAACAGACATTAAATACAAACACAACTAGAATTTAATGTGTTGAAGTCAGACAGTTCAGAATTATGACCCTTACACGGTAGCTGTTAGCATTATCTGCCTGACACCTTTTACCTGCTGGTTGTCTATTGCCTCTACTCTTCCCCAAGACAAAAGGCCTTGGGAGAAATGCAGTTAAAATAGATAAAAATAAGTAAATTAGATAGATAGATATTTAGTGCCTTGTGTTTTCAGCCATGTTTGTAATGCGCCTCTAGTCCTCTACAGTTCTCACAGAAACAGGTATTTCTTTGATCCATTTGATGATCGTGTCTTTATTTGGTAACTCATCAAATATGACATGTGAACTGCTGAGGAAAGCCTCCTTTATGTACTCTCCATTGGAGAATGGCTTCCTGTGTTTAGCAATGCACTATATGACTTTATAGCTGCCCTCTGTAGCTTGGTTTTTGGTGGCACATCGGGTTGTAAACACACTGCTTTGCGTGTGGTACTGGGCCTCTGCCCTCTGGATTGATTCAGCTTTATCGGCTTTATCTTTGAAATTTTTCTCATGCCTTGTTTCAAAATGTTGTTTTACACTTTCAGTTCGACACACAACATTTTCGCAGCAGAGAATGCACACAGCTCAGCCCTTTTGTGAAATGAATCTGATTTTTTTTCTCCAGGATGGCTGAACGAGGCGAATATTACACAATATTACTTCTGCCATTGTCAGTTGTTATTGACGTAAAGCAAAAAAAAAGAAAAAAAAGAAAGAAAGATAGCTAGCTATGCTACGTTTTCACTCCCGCTGTAATGCCATGCTTGAGAGCAGATCAGAGGGAAGGGGAGGAGGGGTTTGCTAGACCATGTCAATTGTCTGCGCTCTCTTGCTGTCAAAAACAATGGTGTTTTTTGAGACTAATTCATTATGTCAGGATTATTTTAAATTTAATTGTTTGTTGAGTTCAATATGGCATGGGAACGCTTTGGGATCCCCCAGGAGGAGCTGGAGGGCGTTGCTGGGGAGAGGGACGTCTGGAGTGTCCTACTTAGCTTGCTGCCACCGGAGAAGCAGCTGATGATGAATGAATGAATGTTTAGTTCACCGTTAGGCTATGTTTTAGATTAAAACTGTTGTTTATCAAAAAGTATATCAAAAATATTTTCATTGGGGCTTCCGCGTAGCGAGGCGGTCTATTCCATTGCCTACCAACACGAGGATTGCCAGTTTGAATCCCCGTGTTAACTCCGGCTTGGTCAGGCGTCCCTACAGACACAATTGGCCGTGTCTGCGGGTAGGAAGCCGGATGTGGGTATGTGTCCTGGTCGCTGCACTAGCACTTCCTCTGGTCAGTCGGGGCGCATGTTCGGGGGGGGGGGGGGGCGGGGGATAGAGTGATCCTCCCATGTGCTACGTCCCCCTGGCGAAACTCCTCATTGTCAGGTAAAAAGAAGTGGCTGGCGACTTCACGGGGATTCGAGCCAGCAGTTGGTAGGCAATGGAATAGACCGCCACACCACCCGGACACTGCTTTGAACCTGTTTTGCCTGTCTGCCCTTGACTATTATATTGTGTTCTCTAACCTTCCTGTCTGTGAGCTGTGCATTTTCTCATCTGCCAAACATGAACCCAGTTGACTCAGATTCCTATCTGAATAGGCTGCTGGCACATACCAGAGCCCTTTCATGCCATTACCAACCATTTGCCTCCATAGCGGGGGCACTGCAGTCTGCCGGTTCGAGCCCCAAACTCATTCCTGGGAACCTGCCTGGCCCTGGGAGGCCCTCATAGCATCATCCAGGCTTCTTGACAGGAAACCCAGGGGTTCAATGGGCTGTGCAGTATCCAGACCTGTCTGTTCCAGAGCCTGTCCTGTGAGCACCTGCCAGCCTCCAGAACCACTGCAGTCTTGCCCCCAGGTGTCCTCACAGCCCAGTGGCAAGGAGTTGCTTAGCTACCCATAAAAGGTAGTAGAGCTTGGTAGTGCAGTGGCCCTGTTCATTGCTTCCAACCCACTTCAGTATAACCAGCACAGGGTGAATTTTTTCACTCTGTTGCAATGGTTCAGCAAGAGGCTGTGGGTGAGCAAATTTGTTCCCAAATACAATGTTATCCACAACATACTCGAGAAACACCTGCAGTCCTGTCAGCCTCCTCTCCCAATTCTTCCACCTCAGACCCGGAACCTGTACTACCTTTTCTGCCTCTTGCCTCCCAGACACCATCAGCTCAGCCTACGGCTACCTCGCTGATGTCCTCAGTCTGGTCTCCAGAGTCTCTGTTGCCCATTACCACTACTGAGGCCCAGCCTGTCCCCAGAAGAAAGCGTGGTCATCGCCGAGGCCGGTGGAAATTTCCAGTGCCCAGTACCGCTACGGAGGGCCAGCCTGTTCCTCAGCTGTCATCCGCATTGCTGATGTCCAGCCTGTTTCTGCAACTGAATTATTGGCCATCTCTGCCGACACCCAGCCTGTTCCTGTTCCCGAGCTGTCAGCAATCTGTCGGCCTTGTCAAAGCTCAGCCCATTCCTGTTCCCGAGTGTCAGCCACCCCTGTCGATGCTCAGCCTGCCCCAGTTTCTGAGCCTTCTGCTGCCCCTGCCGACGCCCAGCTTGACCCCCAGCAGTCAGCTGTCTTCACCGACACCCTGCCAGATCTCCAGCAGTTGGTCATCTTTTCCAGCGATCTGCCAGAAATTCAGCCATTGGCCGCATCCACCAACACCCTGCCTGACCCCAGCAGTCGTCCGTCTTTGCTGACACCCTACCAGATCGCTAGCAGTCGGTCATCTTTGCCGATGACAAGTTGGACCTCCAGCCATCGACTGAACATGCTGACAATCTGCCACATCTCCAGCAGTAAACTGTCTGTGCCGACCCACAGCCAAACCTGCCAGGAGATCAGACAGTCGTCTTGGCCGTCACCCAATCTGACCTTGGTTTTTGGGTTCCTGGTGGGCTGTTACCTGTGGATTTTTAGGTTGCCTGGTTCCAGCCCTCCTTAGAAGGCCAGCTTCCCGAATCCACAGGGGTCCCACCTTTGTAGTCTGCAGCATCCCCTGCTGCCCCATTTCCTGTATTCGCTGCAGCTCTGCCTCCAGAGTCGGCAGCATTCTCTGTGGCCCAGCTCCCCATGTCTCCTGCAGCCCCACCTCCTACAGCTCAGAGGCCCAACTTCCAGCTTCCTGTGAAGCCTGTTCCCTCAGTCCCGGGGCCTCTGACCTGCACTCTGGCCAGCCACCCAGGCGCTGCCTTTCTGGTTTTCTGCCTTCTGGTCGATCTCCTTAGTGGTCCCACCCACGTCGCCAGTCTCCAGGTCATCCTTCTGATTGGTTTATAGCCATCAGTCCAGCCCTTTGACCATCCACCTGAGATCCCCGGCCCCATTCATCAGCTTCCAGGCCACTTGCACCTGAATCCCTCCTTCAGACCTCCTTCACCCACCCTGCTTGGTGTTTCTAATGGGCTTGTTGGAACGTCTGGCATCTTTCCCTTGGGAGGGGGAGGGTGCTGTTATGATGTCTGTTTGTAATTTTACTATGTCTCTTAGTTTATGCTCCCACTTTAATTCTGTCACATATTTTTGGCAGTCACGGTCTTCCATAGGTTGAATCAGTCAACCTCTTGTTTTATTTTGACGTTCATCACCTGTGTCAGTTCCTGCCCCTAGTTATGTCCTCAGTTAACCCCGTACTTCCCACACCTGCTCCCCAGCTCATACTCCCCTGGTTTCCCTGTTGCCCTGCCAGATTGTCTTGTGTGTGTGTGTGTGTGTGTGTGTACAGCAAGGATGTCCAGCGTTATCTAGCTTAAAGTTCTATACTTGTTACCATGTTTGAAGTCTTTTGCCTGTTCCTGCACTTTGTTTCTCTGCCTGCCCCTCGTTGGATCTTATTGCCTGTTTGGAATGACTTCCCTGGTAATTTAAACGTGTGCTTTGAACCTGTTTTGCCTGTTTGCCTGACCTTGACTATTAAACTGGGTGTTCTGTAAACTGTAAGTCGTATGTTTGGGTTCTCATCTGCCAGTTTCCTTGGGAAACATGACACACTGAAAGAACCCTATGTTTGGTATGTATGTACACTGATCAGCCAAAACATTAAAACCACTGACAGATGGAACATTAATTATATTGAACTGAATGTTAGAGGTGATGGGGGTTATATCTGCCTTTTACCCTTCTTCCTTTTCTTACTTACTTGGACTGTTTTTCATTAAGCAATGATTGGAGGTGTGGTTAAGCAGTGTTTATAAGAGGACATCACTGTGCATTAGCTGGTCGAATGGCGGTGAGCTTTCAGTGTCTTGTGTTCATGGTGCCGGTGCATCCCCTGGAGTTAATTCATTATTCCCATCGGTCACGTGACTTTAGCGTTGCCGCCATGTTGGATCACAACCTAGGTGTGGAAACGTGTAGCAAACGTTTGTTTATTCTATTCAATTTGTGTTCTCGCCGCTTGTTTTTCCTCGAAAGTGCATGTAAAAGTTAAGAAAAGTGAATTCTTACTTTGTAAAATGATTGTCTGCTGCCGTTTGTTATCTAGGGAACAGTTTTTTTTTAACTTGATAAGTACCTTGCTGACTCTGACTTACTAAAATAAGTTTTGCTCTTTACTTGCTATTTGGGATTCAATCATTTAGGCCTATAATGGCATGTCTAAAGAACTATTCCGATTCGCTAAAGCTTAAAGCAAAAAACAAAAACAAAAACAATATCGAGAAAAGAAATGCTTTTAGTGGATGGCATGGATCCATATGTTGTTCCTAAAAAGAACTGGACCATAAGTCTGGCTGAATAGCCAACATATCCAGATATTGTGAACTACCTGCTATTTATTTACAAATAGTGCCTACACCCATGAAGAACTTAACAATTTCAAGAGTCTAGAGGCCGACAATCAATTTTTGTGTAGATGGGTTAAAGAAATATCGTTGCTTAAATCCTCTAATGGGAACATCCTTGTTCACTGCAGGGTCAAATGCATTCATTTGAAATGTTGAAATCTTATTATACTCATGACACTCCATCCGCTGTGTATCACATCTCAGGTTACTGTGGCAGAAGAGGCGAGTGAGGATGATGGAGTTGGGTCAGTTGAACCAGTTACAGCTAGACTTAAGAATTCCAGTGCCCTGACCAATCTCAGAGAGTCACTGACTCATCTCACCACAGACCAGAAAGGTGAACCAGAGCTACTCTACATGGAAGAAATTGGAGTGATCGAGCAAGGCTCAAGTGAATGGAGTTCTCCCTTAGTCCCTGTTGTTCCCAAGCCCGATTTAACTGTGCATCCTTGCATTGATTACCAAAAGGTAAATAGTGTAACTAAAACAGATGCATATCTTATATCCAGGTTGTAGGACTGTATTGATAAGATCGGCAATTGACTTGTTAAAGGGCTACTGGCAAGTCCCGTTGATAGAAAGGGCAAATGATGTCTGCATTTGTGACGCAGCAGAGTTTGTTTCGCTGTCAGGTTCTCCCGTCTGGCATGAAAAACGTGCCAGTAACCTTTCAGAGGTTAATGAATTTGGTAACCTCCAGATTGCAGAACACTGTCACATATCTATACTTAGCACAAAAAGTAAGGAAATCTGTGTTTGGTAGAATATTTCTTTGTTGTAACAATGCTTCTTGGCAATAAATCTTATACTGTTGGAAAGCCTGTTTATTTCCCTTTTAAATGGTGCCACATTTGTAAGGAACATGCATTTGTCGGATGAGCAGCAGAGCTGAGTATGTGGGTTGCGCCCATGAAAAGTTGGCAACATCTTCTCTGCCAACGCCAAACAGCTTATTTTGCTGTTGCTATTGACTCTTGTTTTGAGCTTCTGGTACCCCAGGTGCTTACAATCAGGTGCCTGATATAGAATTTATTGCCAAGAAGCATTGTTACAACAAAGAAATAATCTACCAAACACAAATTTCCTTACTTTTTGTGCTAAGTTTAGATGATGTGGTTTCAGAGTTGTGGACTCGAGTCACATGACTTGGACTCGAGTGCGACTCGAGTCACAAATTTGATGACTTGCGACTTGACTTGCCAGAATGAAAATTACTTGAGACTTGACTTGAGACTTGACATCCATGACTTGGACTTGGACTTGAGCTGGATTACTCGAGAGAATTGTTTGAGTGTTTTCTCAATGTTTTTGCAGGATGCACCTCTCTCGTATTTTATTTTGTAATCATTCTTCATTTCCAGCGCGCACACAATTACCTACGCACAGGCATCGCGTAGGGCCAATCAAACGTTTAGATGGGCGGGAAAACAAAAATACTCAAATCTAATTGGAGGTACCATCATGCTACTCAAAAACTAATGTCGGCTCTACTCAGTATGAGCGCGGAGAGTTTGCAATCATGGCAAATGCAGCTGCTGGAACGATTCCAAAAATAAGGATTTACGGCTATAAGAACTTCGAAGTTGCTTGGAAGAAAAGGACTGCTGTTTGTGAAACATGCGCAGCGAAATTATCAGGTGGGATTTCAACGTCAAACTTTGTGCGTCATCTGAAAAGCCACAAAGAGAAGTAAGTTTGTTTGCTAGCCTACAGGTACAGTAGCGTGTGAGTGGTCAGACACACACAGACCCAATCTGCCCATTAGGAATACGCCAGCCAGGCTGTATCGCCCAAACATCGTCCCAATCTCTTCTCGAAAATACAATTGAACGTACTGTTCTGTTTCAGAACACCTAACAGCGAATACTCAATTATGTTGGCTCAGTGGGCAAATGATGTCTGGCCGATGTAGCAGTCACCGGAATGAATTAGCATACCCCCTGTTGCCCCCTGATAATTAGCTGATCAAACACTGTTTCAGTGCATGGTTTCACGTATCATACTATAATATAATATGATATAGTTTTAAATATGCGTAATATAATGCGGTTCTCGAGAAAATCAGCCCATTCCGAACGGGCACTGAACTAGTGGTATTCAATCGTGATTATGTTTACACTGTTTTTAATTGAGCATTTAGACTTGATGCTCCGAATTACGTGCTACCGACGACTCCTGCCGAGGGACTACACATGCAAATTAGCTTATAGCTAATTCTGGTGCAATATAGTTATTGTGCATTGTCCCTGTCAAGTAAACAAATAAATAAAAAGTATTAAAATATCTCCATGATTCAAATTAATCTAGTTATACACTGTCTTTGGAAAGATTTTTCTCCATTTAATTATAAACATTTATAAATACATTTACTTGTTTCATGAAACCAAAATCAATACCTATAATGTCCTATATTACAACACTTTTTGTATGGCGCAATGGCAATTGAAATAATGCTCAGAGCATGACACACAGTGCACTGCACCCAATATGAAACATAGCCTACTAAGCATAGGCTTAGATTAGAGCCATGGGGTAGTAGGTTATTTCACAAAGCTGGCTAACTAGGCAAGCCTCACTTCTGTGCAGAGTGAACCCCGGAACAGCTCTTTTTACTTCAATCCATGTTCCAGATCTGAATGGTTTCCAGGGTTTACTTTGCACAGATGTCAGGCATACTCAGTTAGCCAGCCTATGTGAAATACTCCCTTGTGTCTAGTCCAGTGGTTCTAAAACCTCCATGGCTGTGACCAAAAATGCACCCCTATATATTTTAATGTACGCTTATTAAGTACACATCGTCACGTACATCGGTACTTAATAAGCGTACATAAGTAGGGTGCGCCTTTCGTCACACACAGCCCATGTATTTATTGAATTACACCAACAGCACCCCTGATTCCACTAATCTAGGGAGTCAAATAATTAAAGGTAGGGAAGGCGATTTTTTTCAGAAGCACTTTTTGTTATATTGTTTGCAATTCTCTTTACATCCTGACAGCAATCAATAAATAAAATGCTCTGACACTAAATTAAAAAAATAAAAAGAGTAATCTGTGGAAGTCGCAGGACCATTATAAACCCATCCAATCATTTTAAGGTGTCCAGTTAAAATGATTGGATGGCCTACCTGCCTGTCAACCTACCTCCAGCAGTAGGCTAGTCAGGCAGAGCGTGTTTTGGAGGAGTGGCTTTGGAGGGAGGCGATAAAGTCCTAGCCAACTTGATATTTTGCAAGTGCAATGAATTGTAGGTCGAACTAGACAAGCAGAGAGAGTGTTTGTTTATTGTGTATTGGAATGATCAATATGTTTTGTATTGTTATTAAGAGTTGTGCGCTCATTTGTGATTTAGAGTGTGCCTTTTATTATTTCTTAAATGCAAAACAAAATCCAACTGTTGTCCAAATTTGAACACAATAAAATAACAATTATTTCTAACATTATCTGTGGTTTATTTATGTACTATTGTAATGAAACAATTTAATATTACCTGAATTTAAAAAAAATGTGTTAAATTGGTATAAAACACCCTACATTTGAGACTTGATGACTTGACACCTGAAATTAGGGACTTGTGACTTGACTTGACCTGAGCTCGGTGACTTGGGACTTGACTTGAGACTTTCCCTTCATGACTTGGGACTTGACTTGAGATTCGAAGGTTAAGACTTGAGACTTACTTATGACTTGCATAACAGTGACTTGGTCAGAACTCTGGTGGTTTGCTATAGCACTTCATGGTCTGATCACATGGAACACATGAGACAGCTGTTTGAATATTTTAAACAAGCGGGGTTGGTAATCAACTTGCCCAAATGTGAGATTGGAAAGCAGCCAGTCACATATTTGGGGCACCAGGTGGGTCAGTGAGATCAAGGACTGTCAAGGTGCAAGCCATTTTAGACCTGCCTATTCCAAAAACAACAACTACTACTACTTTCGGCTGCTGCCGTTAGGGGTCGCCACAGCGGATCATCCGTTTCTATTTCTTCCTGTCTTCTGCGTCTTCCTCTGTCACACCTTTTCCAAAAACAACACGCCAGCTAATGTGCCGTTTGGCATGGCTTTTATAGGCAGTTTGTTCCAACTTCGCAGCTGTGGTGTTGGTAGCCTCTCAAAGCATAAATTATCTCTGCATAACCCCCCACCCTCAAAAAAAAAAAAAACCGGGGATATTCCCTTTACCAGAAAGTGATATTTTAGAAGCACCAAAACAGAAAGAGGCACAGACTACCAGTGGCTCTTATTGTGACCGCCTTGCATCCCGATAACAGCTGCTGCTCATGAAAAAGCACTTCACCTCCATTTGTCCATTTGATCCAACGAAGGTGCTCGGTTGTAGTCAGCTGTAGAAGATGTTATTGCAGCTGTTAGCTGTAAATGTGTCATACTGTATGAATGGGAAGTCAGGAGTGCTCAAAAGAAGCATGTATGGTTTCCAAACCCACATGAATAAAGTAAAACAAAGTTACCAGACTTCCGGGAAGATTGCGGAGAGAGTAGCATTGTAGATAACTTACTCTCTCAAGTTGGTTAAAATAATCTCACAAATTACATGTAACGCCACAGATAAAAGTAAATTATGAATAGGGAAAACAAGCGGAGAAGTCGGAAAAACAAAAAGCAAGACAAAACTGAAGAACAACCTGTAAGTGAAGAAATCTCCGAATATGGTACTGACGCTAGCGAACATGAGGGAGATGCAGAAAATGGACGTACAAGACCAGGCAGAGACAGTGCGGGCTGGGTTTGCTAATATCAGCAAAGATGTAAAAGAGCTCAAACAAGAGCTACGACATGAGCTAACCGCACTCAAAGACAAACTGAAGAGAGCGACGAAGGAAGAAATCGGAAATGTCCAACAAAAAATAGATCGTAAACTCACCGAAAACAACAACCGAAAACATCAACAAACTCACCGAAAACAACAACAAAAGGTGAGCATCACCGAAGCCCAGTCACACATATCAGAACTGGAAGAGTGGAGGATGGAGGCGGATAATACGGTGTCGGCGATGTGGGATCAGACACGTGAGATGCAGGACAAGATGGTTGATCTTGAAGGGAGATCAAGGAGAAATTATATCCGAATCTTCAGCTTACCGGAGAAGATGGAAGGGAACGCCATTATCAAATACCTGGAACAATTCCTAAAAGCCGGGCTCCAACTTGCCACAAATCATATTCCTCCAAGAGACCAATTTATCCCAAATACCCATGGCTTATTATTTGAATAACATTAGACAGTCTTTTTTTGCATTGTCCCTGAAAAGACTGTCAATTGTTATTTACATAATAATCCATGGGTAACGAAGGACATCAAAGCCATCCTGAATGAAAAGAAGAGGGCCTTTAGAGCGGGCAATAAGGAGGTGTTGAGAAAAATACAACAGGACCTTAAAGTGAGAATCAGTGAGGCTAAAAGATAACTACAGGAGGAAATTGGAGCAAAAACTCCGGCAGAACAACATGAGAGAGGTCTGGAGTGGTATGAAGACCATCACTGGTTTCAGGCCGACTGGCAGCGGAGCAGTGGAGAGCAGCTTGGACAGGGTCAATGAACTTAATGTGTTTTTTAACAGATTTGACACAATGACCCCTCCCCATCCCCCCCGGTCTCATCTGTTGCCTGCCCATTAACCGTCAACTTCACTGCCCCTCCCTCCCCCTCCTCCTCCTTACATCCCCCCAGCCTCCAGTAAGGGCCCTAACCCCCCCCCCCCCCGGGTTCCTGGACTAATGGCCTTCTCCATCCTGACGACCCCACCCACCCACCTGTAACACCCCCAGTGTGCTTCACAGTTGACCATGTCAGAAGACAGTTGTTGAGACTTCACGCAAGCAAGGCAGCAGGCCCGGATGGTGTTAGCCCCAGGGTGCTCAAAGCTTGTGCCCCTCAGTTATGAAGCTTATGTGGAGTGCTTCACCATGTCTTCAACATGAGCCTTAGACTTCAAAAGGTCTCCGCGCTGTGGAAAACATCCTGCTTCGTTCCTGTGCCTAAAACGTTGCATCCTAGGGACTCCAAGGACTACAGACCGGTAGCATTGACTTCACACATCACGAAGACTCTGGAAAGACTCATCCTGGAGCAACTTCGGCCCACAGTCAAGTCACACTTAGACCACCTCCAGTTCGCCTACCAACCCTGACTGGAAGTTGAGGATGCCATCATTTTCCTGCTTAACCATGCCTATGTCCACCTGGATAAGCCAGCAAGCTCTGTGAGAGTCATGTTCTTTGACTTTTCCAGTGCCCTCAACACCATCCGGCCAGCTCTACTGGGTGAGAAGCTGACAGCAATGCAGGTAGATGCCCCCCTTGTGTCCTGGATTGTTGACTATCTTACTGGTAGACCACAGTATGTGCACTTGCGAAACTGTGTGTCAGACAGAGTGGTCAGCAACACTGGGGCTCCGCAGGGGGACAGTCCTGTCTCCCTTCCTTTTCACCCTCTACACTACGGACTTCAACTACCACAAAGAGTTCTGCCATCTTCAGAAGTTCTCTGATGACTCTGCTATAGTCAGATGCATCAGTAATGGCGAGGAGGCTGAGTACAGGGCTGTGGTGGGAAACTGTGTCATGTGTTGTGAGCAGAACAATCTGCAGCTCAACATGACGTAAGACAAAGGAGCTGGTTGTTGACCTGAGGAGGGACATGACAGCAGTGACCCCTGTCTCCATCCAGGGGGTCAGTGTGGACACTGTGAAATAGTATAAGTACCTGGGAGTGTATATAGACAATAAACTGGACTGAGCTAAGAACACTGATGCCCTCTACAAGAAGGGACAGAGCCGTCTCTACCTTTTGAGGAGGCTGAGGTCCTTCAACATCTGCCAGACAATGCTCAGGATGTGGTATAAGTCTGTGGTGGCCAGTGCTCTCCTGTTTGTTGGTGTGTATTGGGGCAGCAGGTTGAGGGTAGTGGATGCAAGCAGGCTCAATAAACTGATCCGCAAGGCTGGTGATGTTGTGGGGGTGGAACTGGATTCTCTGGCCGCGGTTTCTGAGAGGAGGATGCTGTTGAAATTATGTGCCATCATGGGCAATGTCTGCCACCCACTCCATGACATGCTGGTTGGGCACAGGAGTACCTTTATTAATAGACTCATTCTGCCGAAAAGCACCACAGAGCGCCACTGGAGTTCATTCCTGCCTGTGGCCATCAAACTTTACAACTCCTCCCTCAGACTCAGACTGTCAGACACTCTGAGTTAATGGTCATTGGATTGGCCCTGTCGAGTTTTGTTTGTGCTGCTTGTTGTGTGCTGAGGTAGTGCGGTATAGATAGGGTGTTATGTGCACCATGCTTGTTGATATATTTTGTTATAATTTCTATTTTTTATTTTTGATTTATCTTTTATTTCTGTTTGTTTCTGTTTCTATTTTCTTATCTTGTATCTTGTTAGTTTTTAGTTATTAGCACGTGAGTGTCTGTAATAGAACTCAATTTCCCTTCGTGGATAGATAAAGTTTTCTGATTCTGATGGAAAACTAAAAAGGTATGGCTATAGGAATTTATATTACAGCTCATATATAGAGGGACGCAGAAGAGGAGTGGCAATATTGATATCAAACACAACCCAATTTGATTATGAAAAGGAATTCAAAGATAGACAAGGAAGGTAGTATATTATATTAAAGGGGAGATTAGAAAATGAACCAATAACACTTATATGCACCCCCAGACAGTGCTAAATATTTTTGAAGGCCCTCTTTGATGTCATAGCTGTAGAAACAGAGGGAATGTTAATCTGTGGCAGAGATCTAAATGTTGTTATGAACCATACTGTGGATACAACAAGTCTCAAAAGAACCAAAAAGCAGATATCAAGATTCATAAATGTGTCATTGCAAGAGATGGGGATGATAGATATATGGAGAAACCTATATCCTTTGGAAAATTATTTTACTCACTATTCAGCTGCTCATAAAGTCCATTCAAGGATAGACTATTTTTTTATTAACGTAGGTCACAGCCACAGAGTGAAGGAATGTAGGATTGGTGGGGCAGATGTATCGGCTCATAACCCACTCTATTTAAAATTATGCCTAAATAACAGAAAAAGACAAACTGTATGGAGACTCAAAGTGGGGATATTAAATAATAAACAAAGAAAGGAGAAGATAAAAGCAGAAATAAAAAGATAGATAGAGGAAAATAACAATGGAGCAGTAGACCCAACAATAATTTGGGATGCTGTGAAGGTGGTCACTAGGGGAAAATTGATAGTGGAAACAACGCATGTTAAAAGGGTTAAATTAGAGCCATACAGAAAATATACTGAAAGATTAAGGGAGTTGGAGCAGGACTTTCAAATTCAAATAACCCAAAGGTATACCAACAAATCAGGGACTTGAAAACAAAGATAAATGACATCCTATTAGATGAAGTTGAAAAAAGAAATGGGTTTCTGAAACAGAACTGCTATGAATCAGGCTCAATGGCCACTAAACTATTAGCAAAATGTATATGAAAACAATCGGAGACCCACAGACAAGTGAGTTGACATATATATACCAGAAAAAAATAGAGAAAATCTTTCAGAGATACTACAAGGAATTACATATACAACCCGTATCTGCAGATGAAGAGGAAATGAGATCGTTTCTGAATTCATTGGATTTGCCATCAATTGGCCACCTGCAAAATGACATGGTAACGGCTGATATTACAATGGAGGAGGTGAAAGATGCAATAAATACCTTAAAAAAATAACAAATTTCCGGGTAGTGATGGATACCCAGCAGAGTGGTATAATACGTTCAAAGAAGAGCTGGCACCATTACCTCATTTAATTGGACACTTCAAAATAATAAAATGCCACCATCATGGACAGAAGCAATAATCTCAGTCATCCCAAAACAAGGAAGGGACAAAGAACACTGTGAGAATTTTAGACCAATATCAATATTAAATGTAAACTATAAAATATATACAACAATTATTTCTAAACGATTGATGACCTTTATAACAGAAATGATAGAGGAAGATCAAACAGGATTTATAAGAGGATGTCAAACACAGAATAATATCAGAAGAACCCTGCATATAGTCGTCGTTGGCGTCTCTCGTGTCCGAGGATCCATTCCAAGAGATTAAGGTGTGCTTAAAACGAAGGCCTTATTTCGCCCACAAGAAATGGATTTCCCACTCAGGAGGCATGTGAAACAGCTGTTTTTAGCCCACATTTTCTAGGGCCTTCCCCTGATTGGGGGGATCAGCGCTGTCCCTAAAAAGGGCTGCTCCGTCATAAGGTTGCTGCTGAATCCACACAAAGTTTCCCGGGTTCATGTAGAGATGACCATCAGATCTTTGCCGCCAATTGTGTGCCTTTGGAGCTAGGAGCTTCCAGGATGATCATTCCCTGCTCCCATCGCTCCAAACAACGCCAATGGACTTTGGGGGGGGGGGGGGAGCACGGTCCTTGAAAAACTCTTGGAGCCATTCGCTAAAGCCTTGATTAAAGTGGTGATCAGGTCGCAATGCTGGTCCACACTACTTGGCCTGTGGGGATCTAGTTCCGTGGCAACACAAGAGTGAAGACAATGGGATCCGCCACAGGTTGCACCCAAGTGATGGTCGGATTGGGAGTCCGGACTGCCCACTTGTTAGGTATTTACGAGCCAGGGATGTGTAGGATTTTTATACGGTCCCGTTAGGCTTTAGCCAGCTGAGCGCTGCCCAGGTTACGCCATCTCCACAAGTGAAGTCCAGTCAATACCGCGAGGTGGGGCCTGTCCGGGGTTTGTCACGCATGCAGGAATCGGTAGCCTGTACCTTTCAGCCTATACATCACAACACGCTTCAACAACCCCCTGCATATAGTAGAACAAGCACATGAGAAAAAACAAAGTACTGTACTAGTAAGCATTGACACGGAAAAAGCATTCAGTTGTGTAAATTGGACATTTCTATGTAAAGTGTTGGAATGAGTTGGATTCAGCGGTAAATCAATGCATAAAGATGCTATATCAACAGCCCACTGCTAGAATTAAAATAAATGGAAGCCTGATGGATAAAATTAAGTTACAGAGGTCAACTAGACAAGGATGTTGCCTTTCACCCACTCTATTTGCTCTTTTTGCTGAACCATTGGCACAAGCAGTTCGTCAAAACAAAGACCTTAAGGGAGTTATAGTAAATGGCACAGAACATAAAATAGGACTTTTTGCGGATGATGTCAGCCTTCCTTGAACAGCCAAATAAATCACTTCCTGTACTGATGAAGCTTCTAGAAATATACTATATGTACCTTTCAGGATATAAAATTAATATTTCAAAAACGCAGATACTAACACTTAACTATACTCCATCAAAAGTGATTCAGGAACAATTTAATTTTAATTGGAAATGAAAGAAAATTAAATATCTGGGGGTTACATCACAAAAGGACTATCTAAATTATACAAAGCAAGCTTTGACAAGATAAATCAAGAGATACAAAAAAACATTGAATGAAAGTGGTCTACTCTAGTGGTCTACTCTAGTGGTCTACTCTACCTCTAGATCTCAACTCGAGAATTGAGACATAGGCTTCTGTATTTACTCCACTCTTTACCTATAGAGGTCCTTCACACTCAATTCATGACCTGGGATAGGATAATATCAAGGTTTATTTGGGGAGGCAAAAAGCCTAGAGTTAGGTATAAAGCTCTCCAACTACCAAAAGACCCATACCCCCTCTGGGGTATGGGTCTTCCGAACCTGAAAGAAGGCTTTTATGCAGCCGAGTTAAGATACATTGTGTGTTGGTGTAAACTAGATTACACAGCAAAGTGGAAAGAAATGGAAAAAGAATTTGGAGCTTATCCAATCCAGAATATAATTGGAGATAGAGATGCATATAACAAAATTAAAAAATCATATGGATTCAATTACTTTGTTTACTCTAGAATTAGGGTTCCGAATAATACAAATGTACAGAATAAAGAAAAATACAGATTTGCTAAAGTGGGTTGCATTTGATAGTAATTTTAAACTGGCCAGTTATGACAAAGGATTCAAACAATGGGAAACCAAGAGAATCACAGCATGGTGAACATTAGAGAAGGATGGGGAGCTCGAGAGTTTCCAGAATATGAAAGATGAATAGGATTTGGGTAAACATGAAGGTATCTGTAGGTACCTACAAATGAGGGCTTACTATAGAAAGGAAATCAAGATAGATCTCTCCATGGAAGTGAAAGGTGTGATCCAAATTATAATTGGTTCATACAAGGACACCAAAATTAGAATCACATCTGCACTCTAAAAAAAAATTGAGGACAAATGAGTATTCAACTAAACATATAATACAAAAATGGGAAGCAGAGTTCAACATAAACATTTCAGATGGCGATTGGCAAAACGTGGAAAATACAGTGCATCCGGAAAGTATTCACACCCCTTTACTTTCCCCACATTTTGTTAGGTTACAGCCTTATTCCAAAATGGATTAAATTCCTTTTTTTTTCTCATCAATCTACACACAATACCCCATAATGACAAAGTGAAAAAGGTTTTGTAGAAATTTTTGCAAATTTATTAAAAATAAAAAACTGAAATATTGCATGTACATAAGTATTCACACCCTTTGCTATGACACTCGAAATTGAGCTCAGGTTCATCCTGTTTCCGCTGATCATCCTTGAGATGTTTCTACATCTTGATTGGAGTCCTCCCGTAGTAAATTCAATTGAGTGGACATGATTTGGAAAGGCACACACCTGTCTATATAAGGTCCCACTGTTGACAGTGCATGTCAGAGCAGAAACCAAGCCATGAAGTCAAAGGAATTGTCTGCGGACCTCTGAGACAGGATTGTATCGAGGCACAGATCTGGGGAAGGGTACAAAAAATGTCTACAGCTTTGAAGGTCCCGAAGAGCACAGTGATCTCCATCATTCGTAAATGGAAGAAGTTTGGATCCACCAGGACTCTTCCTAGAGCTGGCCGCCCAGCCAAACTGAGCTATTGGGGGAGAAGGGCCTTGGTCAGGGAGGTGACCAAGAACCCGATGGTCACTCTGACAGAGCTCCAGCGTTCCTCTGTGGAGATGGGAGAACATTCCAGAAGGACAACCATCTCTGCAGCACTCCACCAATCAGGCCT
This sequence comes from Lampris incognitus, assembly GCF_029633865.1. NCBI lineage: Eukaryota > Metazoa > Chordata > Actinopteri > Lampriformes > Lampridae > Lampris > Lampris incognitus. Next base: position 54,749,707 of record NC_079217.1, read on the forward strand.
TTATGGAAGAGTGGCCAGACGGAAGCCTCTGCTCAGTAAAAGGCACATGACAGCCCGCTTGGAGTTTGCCAGAAAGCACCTAAAGGATTCTCAGACCATGAGAAACACGATTCTCTGGTCTGATGAAACCAAGATTGAACTCTTTGGCCTGAATGCCAAACGTCACGTCTGGAGGAAACCAGGCACCTCTCATTACCTTGCTAATACCATCCCTACAGTGAAGCATGGTGGTGGCAGCATCATGCTGTGGGGATGTTTTTCAGCGGCAGGAACTGGGAGACTAGTCAGGATCGAGGGAAAGATGAATGGAGCAAAGTACAGAGAGATCCTTGATGAAAACCTGCTCCAGAGTGCTCAGGACCTCAGACTGGGGCGAAGTTTTACCTTTCAACACGACAACGACCCTAAGCACACAGCCAAGACAACGAAAGAGCAGCTTCGGGACAAGTCTCTGAATGTCCTTGAGTGGCCAAGCCAGAGCCCAGACTTGAACCCCATTGAACATCTCTGGAAAGACCTGAAAATAGCTGTGCAGCGACGCTCCCCATCTAACCTTACAGAGCTCGAGAGGATCTGCAGAGAAGAATGGGAGAAATACCCCAAATATAGGTGTGCCAAGCTTGTAGCTTCATACCCAAGAAGACTTGAGGCTGTAATCGCTGCCAAGGGTGCCTCAACCAAGTACTGAGTAAAGGGTGTGAATACTTATGCACATGCAATATTTCAGTTTTTTATTTTTAATAAATTTGCAAAAATTTCTACAAAACCTTTTTTGCTTTGTCATTATGGGGTATTGTGTGTAGATTGAAGAGAAAAAAAAGGAATTTAATCCATTTTGGAATAAGGCTGTAACATAACAAAATGTGGGGAAAGTGAAGGGGTGTGAATACTTTCCGGATGCACTGTACATCAAACATCAACCAATTCACGGATATGGAGGGAATTCTCTTGGAAAAATTTGATCAATTTTTTTGTCACGCCCAATGTCAAGGATAAATATCTGAACATAAACCTACCACGCTGGAGAGAATGTGGAATATTAGATGAAGACCACTCATATATATATATTTAGGAAATGCCACAAAATATCAATATCAAAACTTTAAAAAGATACTAAGATACGATATCCCTATGAGCTACATGGTGCTTTATCTGTGTAATTTTACCAAAGGAAATGTAAACATGACAGATATCTTGTCAAAATACTGTTAATAGCTAGTAAAAAGGCTATTCCAAGGAAATGGGGTAAAGTGGATCTCCCGCCCCAGGATCAATGGTTATAGATAGTAGAGGAACTCTGTATCATGGGGAAACTGACACATCGTTTGAGATTACAAGAAGCACAACTAGAAGAAAAGTGGCTGAAATGGACATTATTCAGAAACCAGAATAGCGACGAAGACTACAGAAAGGACAACTGATCTAGATATGGAAACTGTAAGAATGGATGGCCTAAGATTGTAAATCCCAAACAACATTTATTTTTGATTTTGACTTTTTTTGTTTCATTTTAGGGTTTGTTTGTTGTAAAATAATGAAAATGCCAATAAAAACTAAAGTGTGTGTGTGTGGGGCGGGGGGCAAAAACAAAGTTTCCAGTATCAGGCCAATGTGAGATGGGATGTTTCCCATAAAATCTAACCTGACTTTTTTTTTTTTTAAGAATTGCACTTCATACAGATTACAGTGACTCATTCTGTAGCATCCATTCATTAAAGATTTAATTCACAGGTATCAGAGCCATAGCACCCTGTTTCTTTTACCACATAATGAAAGGTTAAACTGATAAGTGATATAAATATATCTGTATATCACTATGATAATGATATATAGGAGAGGTTGATGGCTTTTTTTTTAAACAGAATGAGTAAAGGAGATGGGATCGGCTACAGTACGTCTCTGTCAGCAGAAGCTAAAGGCAAGGTAGCCTGTTACCCAAGAAGAGTTTAAAACTGATGGCAGAAGATAGGGATTGAATTAAAATCCATATTATGCTCATATTGCTTATTGTTAGGATTATTCCCAATAACAGTTGGTTCCTAATTCACCTTTTTTCTACTCAAATGTCTCTATAAGGCCACCCCTCAGAGCAGAGTTGTCATTTAAAGTATCTCAAATCTTCTTTGGATGAAGTTGGGTTGTAAACGTACATTTTACACATGACTACATGTTACAGTACTGCACAGGAACATGGATCACAGGGAGATTTTAATGATATACACCTCTGTTTTACTACAGACAGTCCAGACATCATAATCAAACAAGCAGTGCAAATAAAGTGTTCATCAGGGTGGCATGGATCAGGAGGTAGAGCGGGTCGTCTAGTAATCAAAAGGTTGCTGGTTTGATTCTGGCTCCTCCAGAGGGTGTGTCGATGTGTCCTTGAGCAGGACACTGACACCTAACTGCTCCTGATGAGCAGGTTGGCACCTGGCATTGCAGCCTTCACCATCAGTGTGTGAATGGGGGAATGTGAGGCATATATTGTAAAGCACTTTGAGTGGTCAGTAGTTTAGAAAAGCGCTATATAAATGCAGTCCATTTACCATTTATCATCTCTCTGCTGTGTCACAAGGATCTGGCCCCACTGAATGACTGTAAGGCAGATATAAGAGCTTCAGGATGCTCTTTTCACTTCACCTTTTGACCAATGCTCGATCTCATCCCTTTTTAACATGCACATCCTTTCTAAAAAGAATTATGAAGCAAACAGAAATTTTTGGCACCGTTCTCCATCAGCAACAAAAGATATTCAAGAAGCGGCACCCTTTAATATCACTGATACTTATTGAGACCAGTAACTTAGAACAAAACACAAAAACTGCTTATGTACTTATCAAACAATCATTATTAATGTTATCAGCACAACACTAAAATTACCTGAAATTATCCTCTTTTTTCCCCCTCACTACCTGAACAAACCTCAGTTGAGTTGTTGAGGTAAAAGTGTTCTCCTTTAGAGTTAACGGTCAGGAACATGATCATGTGAAGTGTGGCTTAAGAGGAGACCCGTTTTCAGATCAGCCCATTAGTCATTTACGCAAAGCCCCTAAAAATAAGAATACTTTTAAAAGGGCAGTTTGACACTAAACTCGCAGCAAATCTATTTAAGAACGTGGCACAAGACAATCAGTAGCTATTCTCTCAGAAGCTACATATACGTGTAGGTTTCTTGAGTCGCTCTCTTTTAATTCATGCATATGTAGCAAAAAATTAGAGCCAGGTACAGCAGTATAACTCCTGATCCATCTCTCTCATGCTTTGCTGAAAGCCTTTTGCTGCATGGGCTGGTGCCTCAGATGTTTTGTAGGACCGGTTGTGTATCAGCACGTCAAGACAGAAGGAAATGGCAGGCTTCAGCCTTTTTACTTATTCATTTGCTTGTAGGTGAACTATACGGAAAACGTGACTGAGCGTGACTCAGTGTGCTCTGCTCTATTTTTAACCGCTATTTAGAGAGAGGGTTCTGTTTTTATTTTTTTCACACAGCGTTGCTTACAGTAGCTGGGTTAGGAATGAGTAAGCCGGGGGTGGAGCTGGGTTCTGTGGAGGGACAAATAGAGAAGGTAAAGCCCTGAAAACAAATGAAATGGCAGTGGCATGAAACACGAATGCCAGTGAAAACGTTTGATACATTATGGTTTAGATGTTTATGTTATAGACCAATCAGAGCATCCACGGTTCATTTAGTAATTCCCACTGCATTATTTAAGCTGTCCCACCGAGCAATCTATGTTGGATTTTCTTCAAAAGAAGAAGAAGAAAAAAAAATATTCTCTTCATGATGGCGACTGTGAACCCTTTGATAATTGCATCAAAATAGGTCATAGGATATGGTTCGAGCTGTGCTGTTATTATCTTATTCCTGGCTCTATAACTGCCAGTTGTGGGTCTCGGTTAGAATGAGAATACTTCCACTAGTATCAAAATATTGGCTAAAAAGAAAAAAAAGCTGTATTTCCATCCATCAGAAAATTACATACACTATGATGTATGTAGAGAGCGAGTGAGAGAGAGAGAGAGCGAGAGAGACAGAGCATAGATAGATAGATCCATACATTACATGTAACGCTGTGTGTTTGGACCGAATTGCAGAGAAAAGGCAGTTGGTAAGTACTAAGTCGCTTCACTGGACTTCAGCAAACACGCAATAACAAAAAAAAAACCACTGCCAAACAGGGCAGGCAAGAATGCAAACCAGAATAAACAAAGTGCTAAACCAAGGAAACTCTCACACAGGAGACAGACGAGGGTTCAGGAGACACGGGCTTCCGCAGACCGATGCGAAGCTTCTCTAAGATTCGACGACGTATATCTGCAAAGCACCCAGTCAAATAGTCCCCAGCACAGGTGCACCTAATCACAGGCCAATCAAGGAGACTGGGCACAGGCGAACCAAAGCACCAATCAAGATGGGAGAGCCCAGATCACAGACCATGACAGGTGCACCCAATCACAGGCCAACCAGTACGCAGGTGCCACTCATACTGGCTGACTGCAGGCTGATAGGGAAATGTCACCTGTTGGCCGCTGATCTGCGGCCAGTGATCGTGTCATTACATACATTAAATACATACAAGCACTACATACATACACTGGCCACTTTATTAGGTACACCTTGCTAGTACCGGGTTGGACCCCCTTTTGCCTTCAGAACTGCCTTAATCCTTCGTGGCATAGATTCAACAAGGTACTGGAAACATTCCTCAGAGAGTTTGGTCCATATTGACATGATAGCATCACGCAGTTGCTGCAGATTTGTCGGCTGCACATCCATGATGCGAATCTCCCGGTCCACCACATCCCAAAGGTGCTCTATTGGATTGAGATCTGGTGACTGTGGAGGCCATTTGAGTACAGTGAACTCATTGTCATGTTCAAGAAACCAGTCTGAGATGATTCGAGGTTTATGACATGGCGCGTTATCCTGCTGGAAGTAGCCATCAGAAGATGGGAACACTGTGGTCATAAAGGGATGGACATGGTCAGCGACAATACTCAGGTAGGCTGTGGCGTTGACACGATGCTCAATTGGTACTAAGGGGCCCAAGTGTGCCAAGAAAATATCCCCCACACCATTACACCACCACCACCAGCCTGAGCCGTTGATACAAGGCAGGATGGATCCATGCTTTCATGTTGTTGACGCCAAATTCTGACCCTACCATCCGAATGTCGCAGCAGAAATCAAGACTCATCAGACCTTAGGACAGGGGTCGGCAATCTTTTGGTAGTCCCGTGCCACTTAAAGTAAAAAAAATACAAAAATAATAATCACAGACCCGAGCCAGTTCATTTTCATAATGAGCTTTTATCTATTTATATATTTATTGCTGCTGCTTGTCTCCCCATCTAGATTCCACATACCAAAAGATCTGTGCTGAACACACACACACACACACTTTTGCTTGCTTTAGGTTGTCCGTCGTGTCCGATGATGACAATCCTGCCTCTGTCACTTGTGAGTCTTCTTATGGCTGTAAAGCCCAATCCGCGATCCACAATGTCTGCCACAGACAGAACAGGCGAAATCACTGACTGGGGGTGTAGGTGTGGTACTGGTTTCATGTCTCTTCAGACATCTCCTGGTCCGTCGATCACCGCAGTCCTTCTCGAGGTTTTGCACCCCTTGTTTACAGAGCTGCTGCCAGATGGAGCATTGGGTGGCAGTGTCTTCCAGCTGGCTCGGGTTCAGGCCGCACTTTTTCATGATGGTCTTCAGTTGGTCTTTGTACCGTTTTTCTGGCCCCCTGCCAAGCAGTGGCCAAGATGTAGCTGGCCATACAGCACTGTACGCGGTAAGCGCTCCTTTGGCATCCTGATGACGTGACCGAGCCATCGAAGTTGGTGCTGGGTGACGGTAGCCTCCATGCTGATGCAGTTGGTCTTGCGGAGTATTTCAGTATGGGGCACTCGGTCACGCCAGGTTATCCTCAGGATGCATTGTAGGCATCTGATGTGGAAGGCCTCAAGCATCCTGAGGTGGTGGCTGTACAGGGTCCATGCCTCACAGCTGTAGAGGAGAGTCGTGATGACAACTGCCAAGTAGACAGATATTTTGGTGTGGAGGTTGAGGTCTTTGTTTTGAAAGACCCTTCTCCTAAGTCTGCCAAAAGAGGATGACGCTTGTTTAATCCGGTTTTGTATCTCCCTGTCAATGCTGCAGTCGTCAAGAGAGGAAGCTGGCCAGGTATTTGAAGGATTCCACTGTTGCAAGTGGTTTGTCGGAGATGGTGAAGGTTGGCGAATGAGATGGAGGAGTAGATGCCCACTGGCATACTACTTCAGTCTTTGCCACATTTATAGAGAGCCCCAGCCTACCATACGCCCTTGCAGCAGCTGCAAGGGTAGCTTGTAGTGCCTCGGATGTGTGGGCCACAACTGCACAGTCATCTGCGTACTGTAACTCGATGATGTGCTCAGATGTCATTTTTGTGACCGCTTGAAGCCTACGGATGTTAAATAGGTTTCCATCTAGTCTGAAGTCCACAGTAACTCCACTGTCCTTCCTGATTTCCTTGTGGAGCAGCAATGTCACACACAGGAGGAATATGTTGAAGAGAACTGGAGCAAGGATGCACCCCTGACGTACCCCGGTGCACACCCTGAAGGGCTCGGATTCCTGGCCTCCAATGGTCACACGTGCCATCATCCCCACATGAAATCTTTAAAGGATGTTGATAAACTTTCGTGGACAGCCAAACTTCAGGAGGATGTTCCATAGGATGTCCCTGTTGACTGTGTCGAAAGCCTTTGACAGGTCGATGAAGGCTATGAAGAGGTTCTGATGTTGCTCCCTACACTTCTCCTGGAGTTGCTATGCTCCCATTCCTCCTAAACCCACACTGTGACTCAGGCAACAGCTCCTCTGCGATGTTTTTTACCAGCCTGTGTAGCATGAGTTTGGCCAGGACTTTTCCAGCAACAGCCAGTAGTGAAATGCCATGGCTGTTGCCACAGAGGGACTTGTCTCCTTTGCCTTTATATATGGAGATGATGTTAGCATCCCTCCACTGCTGAGGGACAGTTTCATTCTTCCATACGTGTGCGATGAACAGGAGAAGTGCACGGGTGCAGAGGTAGCCTCCCTGTTTACAAATCTCTGCAGGGATACTGTCAGGGCCAGGAGTCTTGTTATTTTTCAGCGACCTAACTGCACAATGAACCTCTTCAAAGGTTGGTGGAAGGTCAAGGTCTTGGATGGTGGGGCGGACAGGTAGTTCATCCAAGATCGAGGGATCTGTTGGGGAGGGCTGGTTCAAAAGAGTCTCAAAATGTTCTGCCCATCTTTTTGTGATGAGTTTCTGGTCCTTTATGAGGGTGGTACCATCATCAGACTTCAGGGGGGAGACAGAGCAGTTTCTTGGGCAGTAGATGGTTTTCACTGCATCATAAAAGTTGTGCATATCATTTCTATCGGCATGGGTTTGTATTTAATTTGCCTTCGATATCCACCACTCATTCTGCAGGGCATGCAATTTTGACTGCACCTCTCTCCTGGATGCTTGCCATTGTTGCCGGAGTGTAGCTGATGTGGGATTGTTGAGGACAGCACTGTGTGCTTTATGCATGCCTTTGAGTATGGAAGTTATTGTGCCTGTGTTGTCATTTAACCAGTCCTGGTGTTTTCTGCTCTTGTAACTGATGGATTGGGATGCTGCCTTGTAGAGTCTGGAGCTCATGGAAGACCATTTCCTGTCAATGGAATCATCTGTGCTCAAGAGAAGCTCAATGTCTTCCAGGTTTTCAGCCAGGGGGAGGCGGAGATTGTTCTGGACCTCAGCCTTTTCTAGCCGGGTACAGTCAAGCCTCTTCTTTCCTGACCTTTGGAGACAAACACCAGGACGTACCTCCACCTGGAGCCTGGTCATGATGAGCCGGTGATCTGTCCAGCACTCAGCACCTCTCGTTGCACGAGTGAGTAAGACGTCTTTTGTATCAGCACGTCTCACAATGATGTAGTCCAATAGGTGCCAATGTTTGGAGCGTGGGTGCATCCAGGATGTTTTGTGCTTATTTTTTAATTGGAAGAGGGTGTTTGTGATAGTCAAGCCATGCTCAGCACAGAGGCTTAGGAGGCGCAGTCCATTTGCATTGACTTTCCCAATGCCATGCCCACCAATGACACCACTCCACACCTTGTTGTCTTTCCTTACTCTGGCATTGAAATCGCCCAGCAAAAACATCTTGTCCTCCTAGGGTATATGATGGAGAGCCTCATCTAGTGACTGGTAGAAGCGGTCCTTTACGTCATCCTCTGATGGCAGTGTTGGTGCATAGGCACCTTGGAGGGTGGCATAACGTTTCTTGGCCAGAGGGATCCTGAGTGACATGAGCCTTTCACTTATGCCAATCGGTGTTTCAGTGAGTCTTGGTAGGAGGCTGTTTTTTTATTGCAAATCCCACACCATGCTGATGTTGTCCTCCTGCAGGGTATCCCTTCCAGAAGAAGGTGTAGGTGTCCTCCTTCAGGGAGCCTTCATCCAGGAACCTGGTTTCGCTGAGTGCAGCGATGTCAATATTGTAGTGATTGAGTTCCGCTGCAATGAGTGCAGTCCTTCACTGAGGTCTTTCAGCATTAACGTCCAGCAGAGTTCTTATGTTCCATGTTGCCAGTTTAAAGGAAATTATTTTCTTTTTTTTATTTCGACTGCAGAGTGGAATGTCCCGATAGGTGCGGTAGCCTATCCAGGATGTTTTGAGTGGGCAATGTTTAGGCCACCTTTTCTAGGCCCCTTCCCAGTTGGGGTGAGCAGTGTGGCTCCTAAATAGGGCTGCTCAGACACATAGGGGTCTGCCGAGAGCAGCTGCCACTCAAACCCAGCTGCTGGCGACCATGAATAGCCCTGTGCCGCTGGCGTGCAGGGGTCTGATTAGGAGCTTCCAGTGCATTCATACCTGCTCCCGTCACCAGACACCCCATCGCCGCCAGACTTTGATCCGTATTCCGGTTGCTGGTCTCACCAAGGCAGAGGTGGATACCTGCGCAAAGAGATTATTTGGAGTGCCGCTGGGGGTGCGCATGTCCCAGCAGCACTTCTTCACTGTGAGAGGGTGGGATCTGGTGGTAAGGGGGGCCCAAGACGACCAGCACTCTTCCACAGCTGCAGGAGGCTGCCGGAGCTCCAGTCTGTCAGAGGACCGCCTATCGTGCGCCACCATGCACGTTGCTTTTCTCTCAGGGTGTGCTCCTCTAGCCTTTGTCGTCCTACACTTACCCACAAGGCAGTGGGACAGTGGTTGGTCAATGCCAGGGTGTATCCACTTCACATGGGCCTGCGCATTAGACCTCTGGGGACCACTGTAGCTCTGAAATCCCCTACAGTTTAGCCAGGGACCGCAAGGTACCCAGTTACCGTGTGTGGCCACAAGGAGGCACTGCAGGAGTCTTGGCGGTAGAGAGGCTATGTACCAGCAGGGGAGACTTACGCACTCGGCTCCTCTTTTCACCCCCCCCCCCCCCACACACACACACACACACACATTTATTTGTGCACATGTATGAAAATTATTAGGGCACTAAAGAAAATTAATTCAATCTGTTTTTGGTTTTGGACCCCCCCCCCCTCCTTTTTTCCCCAATTGTATCCGGCCAATTACCTCACTCTTCCAAGCTGTCCTGGTTGTTGCTTCACCCCCTCCGCCAATCCAGAGAGGGCTGCAGACTACCACATGTCTCCTCTGATACATGTGGATTCGCCAGCCGCTTCTTTTCACCTGACAGTGAGGAGTTTCGCCAGGGGGACGTAGCGTGTGGGAGGATCATGCTATTCCCCCCAGTTCCCCCTCCCCGCCAAACAGACACCCCGATTGACCATGGGAGGCGCTAGCGCAGCGACCAGGACACATAACCACGTCCAGCTTCCGACCAGCAGACATGGCCAATTGTGTCTGTAGGGACGCCTGACCAAGCCGGAGGTAACACTGGGATTCGAACCGACGATCCCTATGTTGGTAGGCAATGAAATAGACCGCTACACTATCCGGACGCCCCAATTAATTCAAGCTTACCGATTTAGTGCGATCCTTGTCTGTCGAAATATCTGGTAACCATTGCTAGAAGTGGAACATCGTTTACATCCATACTCTCAAGCGCTATGCTGAATACCAGCAAACTCTTGCATTTTTCAATGCAAGAGTTTGCTTATGACTTACATTTTCAGCCATGTTTGCAGAGTGCCTCTCTATAGTTGTTGCAGCAATGAGCATTGTATTGATCCATTTGATGATCGTGTCTTTGATAACCCACCAAATATGACCTGCAAACTGCTGAGGAAAGCCTCCTTTACATACTCTCCATCGGAGAATGGCTTCCCGTGTTAAGCAAGGCACTGTACGACTTTATAGCTGTCCTCTCTGTGGCTTGGTTTTTAGTGGCACATAGGGTTGTAAACACACTGGTTTGCTTCCCGTACTGGGCCACTGTAATCTTGATTTATTCAGCTTTACCAGCCTTATCTTTGACGTTTTTCTCGTGCCTCGTTTCAAGATGACGGTTTACACTTTAAGTTCGACACACACTTTCGAAGCAGAGAGCAGAGTTGGGAGAACCAAGTTCAGCAAGTCAAATATCTAACAGAGTATTTGCTTCACCCTTATACTAAACCAGCTGATTCTAATCAATGCCATTGTGGGGAAGTTGTAGTTTCCTGGCTGTAAGTATGTGCTGGATTTAGTCAAGGGGAACCCGCTGTAGGTGATCGATCAGAATCATGCAGATGTCTTCAATTTTTCCGTCTTTATTGCCACCAATAGAACCACAATCCTTGTACAGCAGTCTGATGACTCGGTGGTTCTCTATAAATGAACATAATAAATCAACTACCTTAATACAATTATAAGAGGCACATGCAGAAAATTTAAACTACATTGCTTTCACGAAGTATGAATTTACACTGTGCAAGGTAATACAACTGGTAAACAGATAAAGAAAGTGGCTATGTATCAAACAGGCATATCTGAGGCTGAAACAACATATTCCCTCTTTAACGGTGGATTAATGCTTATCAGCGGTACAACACCACCCTCTATTGGCAATTAATATGCAGCATGCTTGAACTGCAAGGTATCAATATCGGTGGCTAAACTAGCTGCTGAGCTACACACACTGTACATGCCTCGTTAATCAACAAGCCGACCTACGCGCGGCTGTTTGGTCCGCGATTCTATTAAACCAGCATAAACCAAATAATATATCCCAACGGTATGCCTAAACATGATACCTATTTACAGCTAGTAACTGTGAGTAACAATAGCTGCTAATATGACGCCACACAGTCGGCAGAACACATGAACATGAGCCTCCTTAGATCGACTAAAACACATGAACACTTCACTGGCAAATAGCAACTATAGCAAACATTCTCAACCATTTCACTCACTTGTGCTACATGCACTTGAGACCAGATAACCGTCAGTACACGGTTAAGTCCTTAATCCAGGAAAGCGTCTGATGTGTGGCGGACTTCAGACTACTTTTGATGGAAACCGGGGGCAAACCTAGCTCAGTTCTGATTGGCCCAAAAGCCTGTGTAACGTGAGGCGGACTTCTGGTGGGGAGAGAGAGTGAGGGGGAACATTATGATGAGAATGTTGCCGTTAGAGAGGGCCTTTTTGACAGCCGCCCCTAGATTTCTGGAGGAAATCTGAATCAATCCCTAAAAAGGCCCTTTGATTTTCAGGTGATAAGTCACAGGGTTTCATCACGGATGGCAGTCCAGGACCATTACAAGATCAGCAGTCCATCAATTAGTCTGGCAAGGAAGGGAGCTGAATAAGTGTAGCCACTGGACATACGTAAGTACGATTGCCCACCTTGATTTCAGCAGAACTTACTTTGACGTCAAGTCCAGGGGAGAGGTTGGTGACCATTCCTACTGGCCACAGTGATCGAGGTGATTGAGGATCCATGATCACAACAGCCTTACCGATGTCTAGGTCTGGCTTCTGTGTGCCATTTTTGCAGGGTCTGAAGGCTGAGGAGGTGGAACTTAAGGAAGTTCTTCCAGAGATCAGCAAGAAGCTGGCTATGGCGCCAACGTTGTCTGCCCAGAAGCTCTGATTCCAGATACACCACCTGTAGTAGGGATGCATCTGATGTCCAATTAGCAGGGAGTTAGGGGTAATTGAATCGGCGTCAGCAATGTCTTTATGATGTGTAGCCTAAGGGCTTGGAGTTGAGGATCCCTTCAACTTGAATGAGAAGGGTCCTCAGCACCTCTTCTGTCACTAGCTTTGCTCCAAGGGTTACCTGCAAGGCTTGCTTTATTGAGCGAACCTCTCGCTCCCAGCAGACACCAAAGTGGGAGGCATTTGGAGGATTGACTCTCCTGTGGGTCTGCTTGGGAGCAAGCAGGGCTTGAAGGTCTGATTGGAGGGTTACAAACACTTCTCACATTTCATGCACACCTCCTTTAAAATTAGTGCCCTGATTGGATAGCAGTTCAAATGGCTTGCCTCTCCAAACTATAAACCATCTTCAAGCCATGAGAAAGGAGTCTGTGTCAAGACTGGGCAGGATGTCAATATGCATGGCCCAAGTAGTCATGCATTTGAATAATATTCCCCATCATTTCACACTTCTTCACCCTATTTTGATGGGGTAGGGCCTAAAGCAGTCCACACTGGTAAAGAAAAAGGCGTAATGTTGTTGTCCACGCTTGTAAAGAAAAAGGCGTAAGATTATGCAGGCGTAATCTTGCTGGAGGCAAGTCAGCCATCTTGGGGATGTCGGGTTTGTTGCACCATCTCTGACACTTAGTGCAGCTTCTTTGATGCCGTCGAATGGTCTCTCTGCCATGTGGAATCCAATATTTGCGACAAATCTCCGCAAATACTATTCTGGGCCAGGACAGTGTAGCAGTTCATCAAAGTCTTTAATGATCAGGTGTGTGACTGGGTGTTTGGGATCAAGCACGATTTGATGGATGGCCTCTGGATCGAGCTGATTACAGTGGCATAGGTGGCCACCTACATGGATGAGCTCATCATTTTCATCACATTCTGGGGCCAAAGTGAGGAGGTGGCTGCTGTTTAGCACTGGCTTTTTTTTAACTTAAGCTGGGTAAGATCTGTGGGGAAGCAGTCTTGCTGCACTCGTTGAATGAGGAAGTTTGGGCCTTACGATACTCATCAGCTGTGAGTGCATCTTTTGTCGCCCCATGTAATGATTGAGCGGTTGCATTTCTGAGGTCATTGAAGGTTGTGAACTGAGTGGCATCAGGTATAGGCAGTGCAGATTCAAGTCCACAGAAGGCTGGCTTTCTCATTTCCTCACTGTGAACTGCAGTTGTGTGGAGTTGAGGGGTCTCTGGCCCCTGATCTGGGCTGGTGAGCAGAAAGGGAGGGCCACACCTCCAGCGGCTGTTGGGTGTTAGTGCAGAGAGGGGCTTTCCCCGCGTAATGTCATTTGCAGGATTTGTGGCAGACTCCACATAACGCCAGGTGTCACCCGCAGTGAGGTCCTGGATCTCTGCCACCATTGTGCCCATGACCACCATATAGCGGCATGAGTCAGCAAAGGAGTTTCAGTAGAAGCTGGTTCGATGCAGGCATGCAGGCATTTTTTTACGACCAGGTCAGCACAAATTTAATTCCGAGTCATTGTTCACCATCAACGGCTTCCAAAACTGGCAAAAAGCTACAGCAAAGTTTAAGGCTCATAACGAAAGTGTGGGGCACACATTTTCAGTGGACGCATAGATGGAATTCAAAACGAAGCAAGAAAGCAGCTCTAAAATAGTGAACATGCTTGATAAGGGACATTCGGTAAGGAAAATCAGCAGTACACGAATGCCGTGGTGGAGAGTGTGCACTACACAGCATGCCAAGACATTACTCAGCGATGCTATGGTGAGGGTGAGCAGTTATTCAATAGGGGAATTTCATTGAACTGCTGCATGTAATCAATATGTTTGACAGTACAGTAGCCAAAAAGATGGCCAACAACCAATCAAACGCCAAATACACACACCACGGCATTCATAATGAAATTTTAATGGCAGATAAGTTGAGAAAAGAAATCAGTAATGAAGTAAGGAAAGCAGTTATTTTTCACTCGTAGTAGATGACAGTAAAGGCGTGAGTAAGAAAGAGCAAATTTCTGTTGTGGTACGTTATTTTTTTTCCCTAAATTTATTTCTAGTTTTTCCCCTTATCCCACCCGATTAACCCAGTGGCATATGGCTGGAACTCTTGTTGAATAACTCCCCTGGCCCACGTTTCCACAGGAAGGAGATAGTCGTAACACCAGCTTCCTTCAAAGTCATGTCGGCTGCTCTCGCTATTTTACACGCTGAAGCCTCGCATGGATTGCATTACCTTCAGGCCGCGAAGGAGACGTAGGGAGAATGCTTTCAGTTGCTTGGCTGCAGGCGCCCGGATAGGCCAGAGGGGTCGCTGGAGAACGACGAGTTCCCGAACACTACACCGATACACCCACTATCCCTCGGGTAAGGTTGGCCTAATGAATGCCTTACCCCGTGAACGCTCTGGCCGTGACCGGTTACGGCAAGTCTGGGGTACGAACCTCCCAGCCACATGACGAGCGGATTGCAAGAACGGCGGTTTATTCCGCTCGGCCATCAGAGCGGCTCACGTTATTTGAACAAAGAGGCTATTCATGACGAATTCTTACATTTTACCCCGGCTGACGGATTGGAAGCAGACTCCCTACTGAACAGTATCAAAAATAGTCTTGTCAGTGCAACATTGATCTCAATGCATGTATCGGGCAGTGTTATGATGGCGGGGCCGTAATGTCAGGATGTAACAGTTGGGTGCAAGAAAAGCTTCATAAAGAGGTGCCACAAGCACTTTACATACACTGCCATGCTCATATGCTTAATCTGGTGTTGGTGGATTGTGTAAACGATGTGAAAACTGCTGCTGAGTTTTTCGAAACTGCAAATGCTGTATATTTTTTTCTCTGGATCCATTGTGCATGATATTCTTATGAAAAAGCAGAAAGAACTTGAACTGAAAGCGCAGCCCATAGAGCTTAAGAAATTATCCAACACACGCTGGGCATGCCAGTATTCTGCACTCTGTGCCATCAAGAAAGCTCTTCCATCCATCTGAGCTACCCTGCTAGACATGATCGACCAGTGTAACCCACACAGGAAGGCCGAGGCAAAAGCTATACGTGCTATCATAGACAAGCAGTTTGTCCTGCATCTGATTCTCTTTGAAGATCTTTTCAAAGTGACTAAATTCATGTCTGATCAGCTGCAGTCACCCGATCTTGATCTGGCATCAGCGAGAGACCTGGCCCAGTCTGTAATCTCTGCCATCTCCAAAAAACGTACAGAGAATTCATGGAAAAATATTAGCGAGCGAGCAGAGGACCTGTGCCTGAAGGCTGGCATCACTGCACAGAGCCCACTGCATGAGGAAAGACAGGCCCAACCACCTTGACACTTGGAGGGTTTTGTAGTCGAGGCTGCAATAGAGAGAAGGCATGACACCATGGATGACATGCGAAAGCAATCAAGCAAGTTTATTTATATACCACATTTCGTACACAGGGCAATTCAGCACTCGTTCTATCCTGTTATTGACAGACTCTTAAGTGAAATGAAGATGTGCTTTTCAACAGAAGCAATGATGTGCTGATCGGTGTGACAGCCCTGAGCCCTAAACACACATATTTTCTTAACAAACAATCTATACTGCCAATATCCCAGTATTATGAAATCGATGAAGAGAACTTGGCTGCAGAGTTACACCAGGTCCGCCGGCTGCTGCAAAGAAAAGAAGAGCAAAGACATACCATTAACAGCACCGTGGAGTTCCTGTCACTTATGAGCCCATACAAGGATGCCTTTATGGACTTGTATAACCTGATATGTATATCAATAACACTTCCCGTGTCATCAGCAAGCTGTGAGTGGGGGGTACCTGAGGAACAGCAGTGGGGACACCTGGAACAGTAACCTGGCATTGTTGGCCATAAACACCAGGAGGACAAAAGATTGGGACACCAATGAAATCATCGATGCCTTTGCCAACAATCAAAATAACAGATGCATTGTTCTTCTATGAAGAAGTCTGATGGTGAGCGACTGTCTTATAATGGCGTTGTATTACTACGCCAGGTATTGCCCTATAACAGTTGTTCTCATGCTTCACCATTATGTTTTATTTATATTCTGTAAGTTATTATTTATTCTATGAGCTGTGCACTCATTTCTTATTAGGGAGCCGGCAGCATTGTTATTGTTTCATTACAACCAAGTTAACATGTTAGAATTCTTGTTTCCGTTTTCTAAAGTAATTCTTTGTGTTTCTTTATTTTATTTTGGTCACTTTAAGAATCACAGGATGCCAGTAACAGGAAGTTATGTCATGTAACCAGTAATCGGGAAGTAAGTGAGCGCGACACGGAGCGCTATTGTTTTGCTATTGTTGCTATTGTTGTATCTGAGTTGGTCCAGCAACGTCTGCATATGTCTTGTGCCTATGGTAGCATCGTGGGTATGTATTGATTGTTTTATCTTTATCTGTGATTGCAGATCATTAGTTTTGGGGCAGTGTTATATTCTGTGAAGTTTGATGCTTAAAAATCTTCCAAGTTAGTATTGCTAATGGCTGCACTGTTCGTAGGCCATTGGAGGTTCATGCAAGAGTGATTACAAATGCATGAACAGATAACTGATGTTGAAATATGATGCCATATATTACTTTTGGAATTGAATATACAATGAATACAGCCTGTAACAGTAAGGAACAAGGGGATTTAATTCATGTTAAAGACAGTTGGTATATTTGCATTGTGTATATCTGTACATGTTAAATGCAAGCATAGTGTTGATTATGCCTTTTATGTGTTTAGTTTCACCCTTCCTTGCAACGTCAATAAACCTGTGGATAAGGAGTCAGCTGTCTTCAGAGTCTTGATGTTAGGAAGGCGTTTATCTGACTGTCAAGTTATAGACAGCACATATATCGAGGACAGCACACCTGGAGATGTATGTTATGCTAGGCGTCTACCAGTTTGTTACTGTTTTTGGGATGTTGGAGAGAAATAGCAGTCGCGTTGTGTTATAACGCGTTTGTACAGTTTTGGTTTTGATCTGGATCGAGGTCTGATATGCCGTTTTTAGACCAAGAGCATTGCCTGAGGTGTGTGTGCGCTGTTTTGAGCTTGAGTCTGATTCTGTCATATTTTTGTATTGCTGACCAAACGCATGCATGCGTATACTGGTATATCCACAGTTCCGTAGCAACCCCCAATTAATAGTCAAGCTCCGACCTAGCACTCCCAATAGAAATCCGCTGGCGCCGCCAATGGTCCGATGTCTGGTTTTTAGGCTGGTGATCTGGGAGTATTGTTCGAGGTCGGTCACTCGGTTCTCCAAAGATGTGCTCTTCCTCCCCACTTTGCTTCTTGAGCGATTGGACTTCGTCCATCAGCTCCAAGAATCCTCATTTGTTGAGTGGCAGCTGTTGCTGTCCCAGTCAACAAGAAGTCGGGAGATTTCTTAATCTCTTCAACCTCATCTGTAATGCGACGGCCTTCCTTTTGGCCAAGTTCACTCCAAAAATTGACTAAAAAAATCAATGGTTTTAAAGATTAATCTATCAGAGTTGCTGGAGCACACATTTTAGGCAGCTATCTTAGTCTTCGCTTCTTCGCACAGCTCGGTCCTTTCATGAAATAAATCCGAATAAGTTTGTCCAAGACGGCTGAAAGAGGCGAATATTAGACAACATTCCTTCTGCCATTGTCAGTTGTTCTTGACATGAAGCAGAAAAGAAAGCTAGGGGACGACACCCTTGCCTGACTGACCTCTCTACCCTAAATATGTCTGTGACTATCCCATTTATTTTAATACAACTTACTGCCCTATCATACATCTTCTGATCCATCCTACCAGCCTATGCCCAAAACCAAATTTCTCTTACGACGTTGAATAAATATCCGTGATCTGACCTATCAAATGCTTTATTCAAATCTAAACTAATAACTATCCATCCTTTGTCTCCCTTCATAAAGTCAACTGTGTCTCTGATGCTGCTTATTGTGTCTGCTATGTCCCTACCTGGTATGCTGTAAGCCTGTGTGCTTCCAACTACTGTTCCTGTAACTTATTTGATTCTGTTGGCTAACACCCTTGCTAGTATTTTATAATTATTATCTAACATGCTAAGGGGCCTATAGTTTTCTAATCTATTTTTACTCCCTTTCCTGTAAATAATGCTGACTCACCCTGTTGACATACTACCTGGCATCTCGTACTTTTCTTCTTTCCCCCCAAATAATCTATGTAACACTGGCATTAATTCATCTCCAAACTCTATGTAAAATTCACCAATTAAACCATCTGTCCCTGGACTCTTGTTCCTACCTAACCCTGCTATTGCTGCCTCTACTTCTCCTGTCCCTATATCTCCCTCACACATCTCTCTATCATCATCAGTTACCCTGGTCTTCACCTTATCTAACACTTGTCCTATCCTGTCTTCATCAATCTGTTCTTACCTAAATAAATCCCTAATCTTCTACTCTTTCAGCTATACCTACAAAATCTGTAATCTCCCTACCATCCTTTCCTTCCACCTTTTCTGAATAATTCTTCTTTTGTTTAATCTTTTCTAACCCTAAAAGATACCTTGTCCATTTGTCTCCCTCAACTACATATCTAGCTCTGCTTCTAACTATTGCTCCCATACACCTCTTTTGTTCTCTCTCCTTCAGTTCATCTTTTATTTGAATATATTTTCCTAAATCACAACCTGCCTCCCTATTTGCCTCTCGAGCTAACCCTTTAACCTTCTCTCTCTTTTCTCTCTATCCTATTCCTGTGTCTGCTATAATCTACACTCATTTTCTTTAACTGTTCTTTCACACTCTCCCCCCACCTCCCAATGTTTTCCTCGTACATATTCTCATTCTTTCTTCTCATTATACACTCTCTCACTATCTCCTTATATTTCTCATTTTTCAGCGATTTGCCATTCAGACACTCCTCCCCTTCTCTCTACACTTTGGCATAAGCTAAAACCTAACATCAAGTGACCACTAATAATCGTGTCTTTGTACTCTATTTCCCCTATCTTATCTGCTATGCCCTTCGTGCTCAAGACTAAATCTATCCTACTCTGTTTTAACACCCCTTTCACCACTTTTCTCCTGGAAAAAGCCCTCCCCCTCTGGATTCCTCTCGCTCAATGCATCTGTCAGTCCTTTTACTCTCATCACTTCTTTCAACACACCTCTCGACAAATCACTCAGTTACATCCAACCTTCCACACCATACATTAAAGTCACCCACTACCATACAGTCCTCACCAATCATCCCTCCCAATTTCTCAAAAAAAACCCCCAAAAACAACCTCCTGTCCCTCTTTTCGTTTGGCGCATACACATTCAACAATTGATTTTTCTTTTTTACCTAAATGCTGAAAGTAATCCCTATCACTCTCCCCTCACCATCATCCACACATTCCCCAACATTCTCAACTACACCTCTTTTCACTAATATTGCAACCCCTCTTGTTCTGACTCCACCATTGTTCACACACATTTCTCCCATCCATTCTCTCTCAACCTCTCTCACACGCCTCATCCCAATGTGTCTCTTGCAAACATAAAATATCATACTTACATACCATGAAGGTTTGCTGTCTCTTAATCTTATGCCTTAGCCCATTTGCAGTAAAGGAGGTGATTTTAACCATCAAGAGTATAATTGGAAAGATATGTCCCATTTTAACTAAGCTATTTTTTCCACTTTCTTTTGTTTTCCAGCAGATTTCCTCCACTTTGGGTTTTCCAATTTGTAGCCAGCTTTCCAAGTTTGTTCTCCTTACTGTCTGTATTGTCCGAAATAATCCACTGCCCCCCTCTCTTCTCTACCCAAGTAGCCTCCCCTGCTTCCCCACTGTTCTTCTTCCCTTCTTTCACTCTCACCACCACTTCATCTTCCTTCTTTCTCGGCTTACGGCCCGTATTGTTGCTGGTATCCTCAGTCTCCTTCTCACCATCTGCCTCTATGGGTGCATCCTCCACTGCCATCTCGTCTTCCTCTCCTTCTCGGTCCTCCATCTGCTCTCCATCGTCATCTTTTCTTACAACTTTCTCCCCTGCACTCACCTCTTCTCCTCTACTTCCTTCTTCAGGGTGCCTGTTCAGGGAGGGGAACTGGGGCGAATATCGTGATCCTCCCATGGGCTACGTCCCCCTGGTCAAACTCCTCACTGTCAGGTGAAAAGAAGCAGCTGGCGACTACACATGTATCGGAGAAGGCATCTGGTAATCTGCAGCCCTCTCCAGATCGGCAGAGGGGGTAGAGCAGCAACCGGGATGGCTCGGAAGAGTGAGGTAATTGGCCGGGTACAATTAGGGAGAAAAAGGGGGGGGAAATCCCCCCCAAAAAAGGTGTATTTTGAGACCATTTTAAATTGAATTGTTCGCTTAGTTCACCATTATATTTTATTTTTATTTTTCCCCCTTTTTCTTCCAATTGTACTTGGCCAATTACCCCACTCTTCCGAGCCGTCCCGGTCACTGCTCCACCCCTCTGCTGATCCGGGGAGGGCTGCAGACTACCACATGCCTCCTCTGATACATGTGGAGTCGCCAGCCGCTTCTTTTCACCTGACAGTGAGGAGTTTCGCCAGGGGGACATAGCATGTGGGAGGATCATGCTATTTGCCCCAGTCCCCTCCCCACCCCAACAGGCGCATCAACCAACCAGAGGAGGCGCTTTTGCAGCGACCAGGACACATACCCATAACCAGCTTCCCACCCGCAGACATGGCCAATTGTCTGTAGGGACACCCGACCAAGCCGGAGGCAACACAGAGATTCGAACTGGCCATCCCAATGTTGGTAGGCAATGGAATAGACTGGCACGCAACCCGGATGCCCCTAAAGACTATTTTTTATAAAAAAAAGTTCAGAAATTATTTTTTTAAAATTTAATTGCTCCACATGCCCGTGTTAATGGCCTCCCATGCCATAGGTTGCTGACCCCTGCCTATGTATGAATGTGTGTGTGTGTGTGTGTGTGTGTGTGTGTGTGTGTGTGTGTGTGTGTGTGTGTGTGTGTGTGTGTGTGTGTGTGTGTGGTCGTGTGTGTGTGTGTGTGTGTTGGCCCTGTGACAGTCTGGCGGCCTGTCCAGGGTGTCTCCCCACCTGCCGCCCAATGACTGCTGGGATAGGCTCCAGCATCCCCGCGACCCTGAGAGCAGGATAAGCGGTTCGTAAAATGGATGGAAGCAATGTTGGACTTTGAGGGACAAATTAAAACTTACTTAACTACTTATTCAAGCCAGAGTACACAGAAGAATAATTACAACATATGGATGCAGAGACAGCGAGAGACAGAAGCGGTGGGTGCTACTGCAGCTGACCCAAAGCTGCTAATCACTGCTGAACCTGCACTGGATAACAACAAATGATTACATTCACACACACACACACACACACACACACACACACACACACACACACTCACTCACACAAGATATGGATGGTATAGGCTGTCTGCCTCTTGAGCCCATCCTGAGATCCAAGGTATTTTTTTAGAGCTGCAGCAAGGAGTTTTGGATTTTTGTTGACTTTGTGTTATGCTGTGCACAAAAGCCATAGTATTTCAAAAAATGACTTCATTTCGCAGTCATTTCTCCATTCATCCTCTGCTAAGGGCGTACATGTGTTTTGAAGAGTGAGAGATGTGGTGTTTTGGAAAAACAGCTATTTGCAAGACAGTGATAAGGTAAAGGATCTCTAATGTTTTTAAAGCCACTTTATTTGTCATTGTACAGTCGTTTTTGGCTAAAATGAAAATTTTCTTCTGCATTTAACCCATCCTTCTGCGTATAGGAAAAGTGGGCAGCTGTGGTGCAGCGTCTGGGGACCACCTCCAGTTCTTCTTTCCATTGATTGTGGTTATATTTCCTGTCTGTGTGTCAAAAATTGTTTTGTCAGATTTTGCAGAAAATGTGACCTGGAGCAAAACATTTGGAATCATTATATAGCAATATCTAAATTTCTTGCTGATAGTCTTTTTTTATATATTGGTCATAAAGAAGCATCAAAATTGGATTGAGTGAAAAACTCCTCGCAGCAGCATTAACTTGGTTTAGTAAACAAACCAGAGCAAAAGCTATTCATTTGGGAAATGTAAATGTTCATTTTGAAAACACTAACAATATGTTCAGTAAAGATTTTAAAGCAATGTTATATTGTTTTGATCTAACAATATGTCAACTTTACAACCCACACCAAGGGTCATATCCTTGACTTAGTTTGCTGTTCAACATATAACATCACCTCTGCTGAACTACCCGTCTCTGACCATAAAGCTGTATTATACACCACCACCCTACTGCTCAGTAAATCAAGGGGGCATCGTACCATATCATACCGCAACATTAGATATGTTAATCCAGATGATCTCAGCAGTTTCATTACCTTGAACCCCATTCCTGCTCCCACTCCCTGATCTTATGGAGTACAACAATAATATTTTATCTTCTGCACTTGGTACTTTAGCCCCCTGAAAACACGGGTTGTCTCATTTGCCCATAATGCTTCCCGGTACACGCCTTAATTACATCAGCTCAAGACTATAGGTCGGCACCTTGAGAGGCTTTGCACCAAGACTGGACTTTCTGTTTGCAAACAAATGTATTTGGATGATATATTCCATTACAAAAATGCTCTTTCAACAGCTAAAACATCCTATTATGCAAATAGCAACAGTACAGTTAAAGGAAATACTGGAACTCTCTTCTCCACAGTTAAAAGGTTTCTAAATCTACCTGAAACCAATATGAATAGTAACCTGAGGAACAATGCTCTGCTTTTTATGAAGTTTTGCTGACATCATGCAGACTGACTTACCATCAGCAAGGGCCATGAAACTTTCCCCATCCATTGTGACTTCAGTCTTCCAACTGAAAATCACATTTTTGAACTTATTACTAAATCTAGAACCTCCACATGTCACCTGGATCCAGTTCCCACAACCCTAATTAAAATATGCCTGTCCTCTATCATCTGCTTGATAATCTCCATCAACTCCTCTCTGTTCACTGTGAGAGTTCCCCTGTCACTTAAGGTTGCCATAAGCAGACCAACTCTGAAAAAACCTAATTTGGATTCTAATGACCAAAACAACTACCAGCCTATTTCCAATTTACCATTACTCTCCAAAATCCTTAAGAGGGTAGTTGTATCTCAACTCCAGACCTACCTTGATAACAATAATCTCTGAACAATTCCAGTCTGGCTTTCACCCAAACAGTGGCACCGGCAGCCGTAATCCTGTATGCACTGTGCATACAGGGATCTGTACGCACCGTGCGCTATTAGCCAGTACGATCATCGGCCTTCAAATGTAGTTGCGTCAAACGGCGTGAGTGGCAAAAAAAACGCAAAAACAAAACAAACAAAAAAAACAAACAAAATCATAAAAAAATGTAAGCACGGTGCATACAGGATTACGGCTGCCGGCGCCACTGCATCCAAACATAGCACAGAAACCGACCTGGTTAAGCTCACTAATGACCTCCTTCATGCAGCTGACTCCGGTCTACTCTCTATGCTCATCCTCCTTGACCTCACCGCAGCCTTTGACACTATATTCCATCAGCTCCTCACAGATTGCCTGGCTAGCATTGGAGTTGGGGGCACTGTATATCAGTGGTTTGCTTTCTACCTTACACATAGAACAGATTTTGTACAAATTCATTTTAATTTTTCAAATTTATTTCTGATTTTTCCCTTTTTTCTCCCAATTTAGTGGCCAATCGATCCCTATTCTAGCTCAAACACCCACCCTCATACTGCATGCGTTCGCCAACTGCATCTCTCCAGCCAGCAGTCTCGAAGGAGACGCCTCACCACTTCCATGACAAGGCGAATCCAGGCCAAACCACTGCTTTTTCCGACACACACAGAGACGCATTCATGTGGCGAACACAAGCCGACTCGGCCCCCTTCCCGAAGACAGCATTATTGCTGCTTCATCGAATCCGGCCATAGTCAGATCTGACGAGACCGAGGCGCGAACCCCGGTCCCCAGTGGGCAACTGCATCGACACAAAGCCGATGCTTAGACCGCATTTTGTACAAATTCAGAATTACTGGTCAGAAAGTTTGATAGTTCCTCATGGAGTTTCACAGGGTTCAGTGTTGGGGCCACTCCAGTTTATTATTTACCTCTTCCTTCTTAGCAACATCTTCTGGCACTATGGTTTCCATTTCCACTGCTATGCTGATGATACACAGCTTTATGTGTCCATTACTGAGCCCACTTCCACTCTCCCCTCCAGTACCCTCATTGCTTGTCTCCATGGTATATAGATATGGATGACTAAAAAGTATCTGAAATTTAACAGTAGTAAAACTGCGCTACTCCTCATTGGCACTAAATCTACATTCTCAAAATCTAATATTTGCTCACTCCCCTTAAGCTGGTTTCACATTATGGTGGCATTTCCCGCGAGGTCCGGCGAAAAAACCACTTACGTAAGCGGCGAGGGGGTGGGGTGGGCGATCCAGAGAGACCTGTGTGGGCGGGAAATTCAAGCCAGTTTGAGCTAGCAATGTTTTGGTTTCTAGGAGAACGGATCACCCACGACTATTTCATTGGCTGCGCTTCATCATGTCACGGCGGAAAGTAGGGCAAAGTTCAAATTATTTGAACTTTCAACACAGCAGTGCCCTGCTCTGCACACCGCTAGGCTGGGCGCTGCCGCCTCTGCATTTTCCATTCCCATTGAAAATTAATGACCAGTAGGGCGGAAAAAAACACGAATGTCGCCATAATATGAAACTGGCTTTAGTGTTATCCTAGATAAGTACCCTTTCCTTTACCAGTCATAAAAATAATGTCTCCCGGATTGCATTTTTCCATCTATGAAACATCTTCAGACTAGGCCCTGGCTTTAACAAACTCCTTGGAAGTCTTTGTCAATGTTTTGGTCACATCACACATTGACTACTGCAGTGCGATCCTGGCAGGCATTCCCAACCTCACCAACTTCAACTCATTCAAAATTCTGCACCACGGATTATTACACGTTCAGACTCCACTAACCATGTGTCTCCCCTGCTAATTCAATTACACTGGCTTCCTGTGTCACACCAGATTGATTTTAAAATTTTATTGTTAACATTCAAAGCTCTTCATAATCTATCCCCTGTATATCTCACAGAACTCCTTCAGACTTACACTCCATCTCGCTCCCTGCGGTCTTCACCAGCAGGACTATTGGCACTACCAGCCATCAATCTCAACAAAATGGGTACCAGGGCTTTCTCCTATGCTGCACCCAAACCGTCACATCCGCTTACTGGACTCCATTACAGAATTCAAACTGCTCTTAAAACCTACATTTTTAAACGAACATACTCCCTGTGACAGCATCAAATTCATCTTTTTTTTAACTCCTGCTGATGTATTCTCTATTGCTTATTGTGTGTTTTATTAATGATTGCAGTTTTTTTACTGCTTTGTTTTATTGTATTTGATGTAAGGACACCTTGAGTGTCATGAAAGGCGCCTTTAAATAAAATGTTTAATATTATTATTATTATTATTGTTGTTATTGTTTTGCTGAGTGTGGCAGTTTGCTCTCTGATCGTAAGATCCACTTATTCGCATGGTGAGAACAAAAGGGGAAGTTAGGGAGCCAGAGAAATGGACGAATAAAGACAATGACAATGAAAGAGAGAGGGAGAGGGAGAGAGTAAAAAGGGAAGAGGAGGAACAGGGAGAAAAAGGTGGAAAATGTGTAAGCGAGACTACTCAGCTGGAAGTTTAATGAAGTCCAGCCATCCTTGAGGGCAGATTACTCGTCTTTTAATAGGCTGTCTCCATTACTCTTCTACTTCTCCATCAACCCCCACCCTCCTTTCCTGTTGTCTCTGGCTGGCCCCAATCACGTCTGATTACTGATCCTGAGCTCACAGCCGAAGGTTCCCTAGTCTTTTACGTTTTCGAAACCCCACACCAAATGTTTTTGGAAGTCCAGTAGGTCAGGGTTTCAGTAAAAGTCATGAAGAAATTTTGGAGAGAATGATGGAGAAGGGTGGTGTGGTGATGTTATTTTAAAGCAACTTTAACGAGTCTTTTTGTTTGGCCCATTGCACTGAGGAGCATTTAGTTACAAAGGTAGCAGTCGCTCTGACACTGCCACATAAGTCAGAACTGGCTGTTGTCTTCATGTTGTGTCTCTGATTATTTTGACGTTTGAGTAACTTATTATCGCTGCCATGAAGGGAAAAAAAAGAAGGTAGTAGAACAATGTGGAAACACTGCATGTGAATGAATGAATCTACTACTATTACTACTTTCGGCGGCTCCCGTTAGGGGTCGCCACAGCGGATCATCTGTTTCCATTTCTTCCTGTCTTCTGCATCTTCCTCTGTCACACCAGCCACCTGCATATCTCCCCTTACCACATCCATAAACGTCCTCTTTGGCCTTCCTCTTCTCCTCTTCCCTGGCAGCTCCATATTCAGCATCCTTCTCCCAATATACACAGCATCTCTCCTCCACACATGTCCAAGCCATCTCAATCTTACCTCTCTTGCTTTGTCTCCAAACTGTCCAATTTGAGCTGTCCCTCTAATATAATCATTCCCAAGCCTGTCCTTCTTTGTCACTCCCAATGAAAATGTTAGCATCTTCAACTCTGCCACCTCCAGCTCCACCTCCTGTCTTTTCGTCAGTGCCACTGTCTCCAAACCATATAACATAGTTGGTCTCACAACCATCTTGTAAACCTGTGAATGAATGAATGAATGAATGAATGAATGAATGAATGAATGCCTTCATTTGTCATTGCACAGCTGTACAACAAAATTAAGTGCAACTCCCCAGTGGTACAAACAAGATAAAATAATGATAATACAAAATAAAACAAAATATGTATGCAAATAAACAAAATACAAATAGACACACATTTGTGGCACAATCAACGTATAGGTTATGTATACATGAGTGTAAGAACAAGTGTAATATCTATTACACTAGATAAATAGTCTGTGTATTGCACTAACCCGAATCAGGATATTTTATTGCACATACCAAAATATACAGATATTATTGCAACCTTAGAGTTGGTTAACAGAGTTCAGTTCTTTAATGGCACTTGGGTAGAAACCGTTCAAAAGTATGGCAGCATGGGTTTTGAAAGACCTATAGCACCTCCCAGAGGGCAGCAGAGTGAAAGGTGGTTGCCTGGGTGAGATGAGTCCTTGATTATGTTTGTTGGCAGCGGGATCTGTGTATGTCCTCAAGTGAAGGTAGATGTGTGCCAATGGTTTTCTGTGCTGACATAATCACTCTCTGCAGAGCTTTCCTATCAGTCACAGTGCAACTGGCATACGATGCCATATGTGAGTATGCTTTCTATGGAGCAGCAATAGAAGAACACCAGCAGTGGCTTGGACGAATTAGCTCTCCGCAGTGTCCTTAGAAAGTAAAACCACTGCTGTGCCTTCTTCACTAAGAAAGTTGTATTGACAGTCCATGTGAGGTCCTGGGAGATGTGTGTGCCAAGCAATTTGAAGCTGGTCACCCTCTCCACCATGTCCCTTCCGATGTATAAGGGAGAAGTTCCTCTTCCTGTTTCCTAAAGTTGATGATGACCTCCTTTGTGTTGGAGGCGCTGAGTGCCAAGTTGTTACTGGAGCACCATACTGACAGTTTGTGGACCTCATCCCTGTAGGCAGACTAATTGCCATTCTGTATTCGTCTCACCACAGTAATGTCATCTGCAAATTTTATTATGGTATTTGTACTAGGGTTGGTGTGCAGTCATGTGTGTAAAGTGAGTAGAGAAGAGGACTCAACACGCAGCCCTGTGGAGCTCCAGTGCTGAGTGTTAGGGTCGATGAGTGGTGTGTCCCCAGCCTGACAATCTGTGGACAATTTGTTAAAAAGTCTTTAATCCATCTGGATGTAGACTGGCTGACACCCAGCTCGAGCAGCTTGATCACCATTCTGCTGGGGATAATTGTGTTGAATGCAGAGGTAAAGTCTACGAACAACATCCTCACATCCATATGTTCCTGGTGCTCCCGATGTGTCAATGCAGTATGGAGAGCTGTGTTAATGGTATTCTCTGTTGACCTGTTGGCTCTGTAGGCAAATTGGTGTTGGTCCAGAGTGGGTGGGAGTGCAGATTTAATGTGTTTTAGGACCAGCCTCTCAAAATACTTAATTACACTGGAGGTGAGTACCACAGGTCTGTAGTCATTAAGGCTGCTGATAGATGTTTTCTTAGGGACAGGCACAATAGTGGCAGACTTAAAGCATTTGGGGACAGTACATAATGACAAGGAGAGGTTAAAGATGTTGCTGAAAACATCCGCCAGCTGATCCGCACAGTATCTGAGTGCCCTTCCTGGAATGCCATCTGGGCCGGCAGCCTTCCTGGGATTGACACTGCGGAGCACTCTCCTGCTATCATCTGTGCTCACATGAAGTGCCAGGCAGTTTGTTGTTGGTATCAGTGCAGTCTCAGTCTCATACACCTCGTTCACCTCAAAACGGGCAAAGAAGTGGTAGAGTTCCTCAGCTAGTGAGTCGCTGCTGCTGGTGCTGGTTGGGTCTTTGTAGTTTGTGATGTGCTGAATACCTTGCCATACATGCTGGGGGTCCCCTTCGCTGAAGTGTCCTGTAAGCTGCTTTTGCCTCCTTGATGGCTCTCCAGGTTGGACCTGGCAATGTATTTGTATTCATAGATAACAAACGAACAGGATGCTCCTAAGGAAATGATAAAGTTGGCTTCTTAGCTGCCAAAGCTGTGCGCTTTATGAAGAAAACTGCAAAATTTTGGAAGACCTTATTATAAGGAAAACTAAATGTACACGGGGATATGAAATATAGGCATTGTATTTTTTTAAGAAGTTTGGGCGGGGATTTTGTAACACAAACAAACAAACACATGCACTGGATAGCCAAAAGTACATGGACACCCTTCTAATGAGTGGATTTGGCTGTTTTATGGAAGTTTTTATGCAACCCTGTGATGGCGTGGCGGCTTGTCCAAGGTGTCTCCCTGCTTGCCGCCCAATGACTGCTGGGATAGGCTCCAGCATCGCCGCGACCCTGACAGCAGGTTAAGCAGTTTGGATAATGGATGGATGGATGGATAGGTGTAACCCACAACCCAGCCCCTGAGGATGCACAATGCAGTGCATTCTAAGTGCCGGTCCCAAGCCTGGATAAATGGGGGAGGGTTGCATCAGGGAGGACATCTGGCGTAAAGCCTTTGCCAAAACAAATATGCAGATCACAAATCAAATTTCCATACTGGATCGGTTGACGCCTGGGTTACCAATGACTGCTGGTAGAAACTATGCTACTGTTGGGCAAAGGAGAATGAGAGGGGGGAGGCATGTCCAGAGGCAGTGGGAGAGGAGGAAGGGTAGGAGTGTGGAGGTGAGAGTCAGAACTTTGAATGTTGGCATGATAACTGGGAAAGGGAAAGAGCTGGCTGGTATGATGGACAGAAGGAAAGGTAGATATACTGTGTGTGCAAGAGACCAGGTGGAAGGGGAGTAAGGCCAGAAGCATCGGAGGAGGGTTCAAACTGTTCTACCATGGTGCGGATGGGAGGAGAAATGAGGTAGGGTTAATTCTGAAGGAAGAGTATGTTGTCAAGAGTGTTGGAGGTGAAGAGAGTGTCAGACAGAGGGATGAGTATGTGGAAATCAAAGGTGTGATGATGAATGTTACCAGTGGATATGCCCCCCAAGTTGGGTGTGAGATGGAAGTGAAAAAATAATTCTGGAGTGAGTTGGATGAAGTGGTGGAGAGTGTACCCAAAAAGGAGAGAGCGGTGACTGGAGCAGACCTCAATGGGCATGTTGGTGAAGGAAACAGAAGTGATGATAGGTGATGTGCAGGTGTGGTGTAATGGAGAGGAACGTGGAAGGGCAGATGGTGGTGGATTTTGTGAAAAGGATGGAAATGGCTGTGAGTAATATGTATTTCAAGAAGAGGGAGGAACACAGGGTGACGTATAAGAGTGGAGGAAATTGTAATTGGTTGAAACTGGGTGAAAGAGGCAGAATTAACATGGGGAAAGGAACGAATGCAAGAGCCTGGCTGGATTTGGGCCCTAATATTCTCCACCTTATTTACAAAAGTAGTGAGACATTTTTCGGACAACTCAACATCAGGTTCAAAAAGAGAAGTAGAGGGACCATTGATAACAGAATCAATTACCCTGAAGAAAACTTTAGGATTGTGGTTATTTCTTGATAATAGCTCAGAGAAGTAGTATACTGATCTCACATCCTTAGCTGCCTTTTATTAATTTTAAATTAACATATGGTTTTTAAGCGTGTTTTCTGCTAATTCGGATTTGTTGACATTCCATTGTCATTCTGTTTTTCTACAGTCTTCTAAGGGCACGAGTGTAATCATTCAGCCAGGGGAGGTTATTTGATTTTTGTTTCCTATTTTTAAACGGTGCAATTTGGTTGAGGATGGATCGGCACTGATCATTGAATGATTTTAATAGGGCATCTGGATTGAGGGGGGATAAAGAGGGATTAAAGGATGAAGAATTAAAAGCATCACAGAGTTTTAACTGCAGGGCCAGCGTATGAGAATGTTTTAGGATAGTGACTAGGAGTAGCCAGCTGTAGTGGGACTTTAAAAACAACTGCTTTATGGTCATTTATAAGCATATCCACCAGATTAAGACACCCAAAACAGAAACCAGATGAGAGTACAAGGTCTAAGATGTGACCTTTGGGATGTATGGCCCCTTTAACAGATCGAATGAGGTTAAAAGAATCTATAAGATCCAAAAAATGTGAGGTGACGGAATGGGAAGGATAACACATGAAAATTAAAATCGCCAAGAATAACCCTGTCATATTTTGGCATGACCATAGATAAAAGGTCAGAAACTCAGAGATAAAACTAACTGAATTAGGGGGGCTATAAATTAAGATGCAGAGTAAAGGGGGAAGGCCAGTGATTAAAAAAACATAAAACATCAAATGAAATAAAATGGCCAAAAGTAACAGGGTGGCACTTAAGACCTAACTTATAAAAAACAGCTGGGCCACCCCCTCTACCAGAGCGCCTGGGAATGTGAAAATATGTAAAACCAGGGGGGCTAGCCTCAATCAGGAGAACAGTGTCCCCTGGGGACAGCCATGTCTCAGGAATCATAAAAAGTCCATATATGATAAAGGACTTATTACCCAGAGATATCATATTCAAGAGGCCAAAATTGTTTGGTGTCAAATCAGAATTAAAACCAATGGGAGTGTAACAAATAGGACACAAATTGCAGATATTTGCTCCAGATATTCAGTTGTTGTTGTTTCTGCTATTAGATACGCCGAGTGGATGAGAGGCATGGTAACTAATAATAGTCTGTATGGGGAAAATTCCTGGCAAGAGGATCAGGGACAGATGAGGCCAGCGGAGGGAAACAGCAGGCAGAACAGTGCCTTCGAGTGCCACCACAGGCAGAAGCAGAGGCTCTGGGAGGGAAGAGTGGGATGTAAACAGTCAGTTACGTGGAGAGGACTGTACTGCGTGCTGCAGGTTGGTCGCTAGCATCCGGCTACCCAGCCTGTTTGGGTGGACTCCCGTCAGCTGTGAAGGAGAGATGATCCCAAAACAGATTAGAATTATCAGTAAAACCAATATTGTGAGCTCTGCAGGCAGAGATGAGCCATGTGTACAGGTTAGGATTCTGCTGAAATGCCCATGGACTCCACTGGCCCGTGACTCATTGCTACTTTAGACTCATTGCTCTTTAGACTCATTGCTAAAATAAGGCACAATTATGTCCATGTCGGGTTCTTGTTACGCTCCCATTTTTTCAGTTAAGAAGTCTAACAGAAATTATTGGAGATTCGTGCAGGATTTGAGGTCTGAAAATGAAGCGCTGGTTTCAGTTACTCACATTGTTCCAAATCCCACATTTATACTGTCCTCCATCCTCTCTGACCCAAAATTATTTTCTGTGGTATATCTTTGTTCATCCTTTTTCACCATTCACCAGGAAAGCTAGTACATGTTTACTTTCACACATCATCAGTGATGTTTCTTGAAGTCCTTGGGTGTTTCGGGTCTTTCAACATCATACACCCTCACTCACGCAACCCAGCCAGGGTTGACCAGGCCCTGGCTTGTGTCTACAGATTGGCCCACAGAGCACTCTTTCTGATCCAAACCCATCCTGGAGGCCCTCTCTGCAGGCTGCATGGTAGACTTCATGGCTTTCCTTTTTGCAGCCCCAAAGATGCCAAGTAGATTGTAGACCTTGCACAGTGAGTGGCCTGCAAAGCCTCTACACCCCATTCAATGGGCTCACAACACACCTTCCAGCCTCTCCTCCGGACAGGCGCCACTCTCTGTGCTGGCTTGCTGGAGGCCACTTGATCCGACACTGCTGAACTACTTTCCTGGGAGCCTTAGCATATGGAGGTTCTGGCCTCTGTGGGATGTCTCCAGGCTGTTCTCCTGTGTCTCACCAAGAGTGGATCCTGTGCATTGTGTTTCTCCCCCTGCGCCAAGCATTTCATTTGGGCCCGAGGGATTTTAAGGCAGTGCTCGCTCTTGCAGACCTTGCCACAAATGCATCTTCGAGTTGTCGTCGTTGATCCGTTTGCCAAGGTCATCATCGTTGCGTCCGTCCTATTGGGCTGCACCCCCTCTCGGGTTCCCCTGGGGGTATATCTCTGTGTCTGTCTACAGACAGAGATAGACACACAAACACACACTGTGTCTATATACAGATACAGGGAAATACATAGCAATACAGGCCTGTTTCATGTGTCACGCACTATTAAAACTTTTTTCCCTGCATCTGTATTGATATTCCGCTCCTCATTAGTTGAGCACTCCTCATTAGTTGAGCACCATTGACGGTTTCGGAAAAAAACCAAAAAACGCTATAAATATATATACTTGGCACAAAAAGTAAGGTAATTGGTAGATTATTTCTTTGTTGTAACAATGCTTCTTGGCAATAAATCTTATACAGTTGGAAAGCCTGTTTATTTCCCTCTTAAATTGTGCCACATTTGTAAGGAACATGCATTTGTGGGATGAGCAGCAGAGCTGAGTATGTGGGTTGTGCCCATGAAAACTTTGCCAAATCTTCTCTGCCAATGCCAAACAGCTTATTTTGCTGTTGCTATTGACTCTTGTTTTGAGCTTCTGGTACCCCAGGTGCTGACAATCAGGTGCCTGATATAAGATTTATTGCTAAGAAGCATTGTTACAACAAAGAAATAATCTACCGAACACAAATTTCCTTGCTTTTTGTGCTAAGTATATATATATAAACTACTACTACTACTTTCAGCTGCTCCCATTAGGGGTCGCCACAGCAGATCATGGAGGTTCGGGGTGGGGGGGGGGATGTAAATGGTCAGTCGTGTGGAGAGGACTGTATGGTGTGCTGAAAATTAGTCGCTAGCATCTGACTACCCAGCCTGTTCGGGTGGATACCGCCAGTTCTGAAGAGGGAGAAACAATCCCAAAACAGGTTAAAATTGTCAATAAAACCTATGCTGTGAGCTCTGCATGCAGAGTTGGGCCAAGTGTGGAGGCTGAGGATTCTGCTGAAACATCTGCTCCTTTTATATATATATATATATATACACACAGACACACACACACACACACACACACACACACACACACTGAGCAGCTGGATAGCTCAGTAGATAAGAACGCCAGCTTTCCTGCTGGTTGGGATGAGTCCCCAGTAAGTGTAAGAGAGGCTTAGACTCTTAATGCTATAAAATCCAACTACCTCCACATGAATGAGAGTAACACGAATAGAGTTGTTCCAGCTCAGACACTGCCCGGATTAACATGTTCCATGTCAGGCGTTGAGGAACCAGGATAGCCTGATGAGAAATGGGCTATTGAAACAAGACATTCATGGACAAGGGCTGAGAACCTTGAACTGAGGGAATGCTGCTATAACAGTAGACCCCAGGAGAGGGGCTATATTAAACATATATGAGAACTGTGGACCAGTAGAGGACCTATTTCCACACTGACTCAGTAGCTACTAGTGGCTCAATGCTGAAACGTCAATAGAAGGAACCTACTGTCACAACTTGAGATGGAGAGGCTCCAAAAGGATGACCATACAATTCAGCAACCTGGAGGGCTAGGATCTGTGGGTTTTAGTGGTGTGTATAACTGAGCGTCGTTAGCGTAAAAATGGTAAAACACATCATTATTTTGAATAATCTGGCCAAGACAAACTCAAGTCAATTTTATTTATATAGCCCAATATCACAAATTACAAATTTGCCTCAGTGGGCTTAACAGCAACACAACATCCTGTTCTTAGACCCTCTCATCGGATAAGGAACAACTCCCTAAAACAAAAACCCTTTAACAGGGAGAAAAAATAGGAAGAAACCTCAGGGAGAGCAACAGAGGAGGGATCTCCCAAGACAGACAACGTGCAACGGATGTTGTGTTTACACAATTTACACAATACAACATTGAAAGAGGATAAACAACTATAATGGACTTATAAAATTTATGAAGAATATGATGCACAGGATGCCAAGCAGAGTCCAGACGCCACCGGAACAGTCCAGGACCCAAGCCACGCGACCAGCATCATCATGGGATTTATAAGATATATAAAAAGAAAATGTGATGAGGGGAATGTCAGGCGGTGTCCAAGTGGCGACCACCATCACCACGAAGACCTGGGAGGAGAACCGACTGCACGTGCACACAAGGATGTATATAGAAAACAGACAGGGGCCAAGAACTGAGCCTTGAGGTACACTACAACTCAACTGAGCCATCAAGGAAGTAGAGTTGCCTAGAACAACAGAAAAAGTTCTGTTGGAGTGGTATGAGTGTAATAAACTAAGAGCCGAGCCCTTGATGCCAACCCAAGTCTCCAAGCAATGTAAGAGGATACTATAATCGATTATGTCAAAGGCAGCACTTAAGTCTAAAAGAACTAAAATCGAGCAGTTCTCTCTGTCCTCTCTGTCTGCAGTCAGCAAGTGGGTCATTAGTAACCTTAACTATAGCCATTTTGGTACTATGAAATTATCTAAAACAAGACTGTAAACTGTTAAAAACACTAATAATGTTCATAAAAGACATCATTGAGATTAAATTACTTTTTCCAGAATCTTAGATAAAGAACACAATTTGGAGATTGGTCTGAAGTTGCTTAAGGCCAGGGGATGCAAACTAGGTTTCTTTAGTAATGGGTGAACAACAGCATGCTCTAAACTGTCTGGAAAAGAATCAGAGACCAGAGAATTATTAAAAATTTGTAGAATAACGGGGCTAACAGCAGAAAATACCTCCTTGAGCAGCTTAGTGGGGATGATGTCTAAGATGGAGGGGGAGTTCATATTGGAGACTGTACTCTTTAACACTGAAATGGGTTGAAACTGGGTAAAAGAGGCAGAATTGACATGGGGAACGGAATGAATACCAGAGCCTGGCTTGATTTGGGACCTTTACAAAATTAATGATATTTTTTTTTCAGACGGCTCAACATCAGTTTGAAAAAAAGAAGTGATGGGAGCATTAATAACAATCAATTACACTAAAGATAACTTAGCGATTGTGGTTGTTTCTCGATATCACTTCAGAGAAGTAAGCTGATCTCGCATCCTTAACTGCTTTCTGGTAAATTAACATTTGGTTTTTAAGGGTGTTATGTGTCATTTTGGACTTATTGACATTCCATTGTCACTCAGATTTTCTACAGAGCCTCTTAAGGGCTTGCATGTG
Source organism: Lampris incognitus (assembly GCF_029633865.1). NCBI lineage: Eukaryota > Metazoa > Chordata > Actinopteri > Lampriformes > Lampridae > Lampris > Lampris incognitus. The sequence goes on from NC_079217.1 coordinate 54,785,445, forward strand.
ATCATTCAGCCAGGGGAGTTATTTGATTTTGTTTCTTAGTTTTAAAACAGTGCAATTTGGTCAAGGATGGATAGGTACTGATAATTGAATGAATTCAACAGTGCATCTGGATTGAGAGGAGATATAGTGGAATAAAAGGATGATAAATTAAACGCATCACAGAATTTAACTGCATAGCCAGCATTGAGAATGCAAGAGCGTGTTTTAGGATAGCCACTAGGAATAGACAGCTGTAGTGAAACTTTAAAAACAACAGCTTTATGGTCAGTTACAAGCATATCCACCAGATTAAGACACTCGAGAGAGAAACCAGATGAGAGTACAAGGCCCAAGATGTGACCTTTGGGATGTGTGGCCCCTTTAACAAATTGAATGGGGTTAAAGGGTCTACAAGATCTTAAAAAAAAAAAAGTAAGGTGAGGGAATGGGAAGAACAACATTCATGAATATTAAAATGACCAAGAATAAGCACCCTGTCATATTAAGGCATGACAATGGATAGAAACTCAGAAATAAAACTGAATTAGGAGGGGCCTATAAATTAAGATGCAAAGTAAAGGGGAGGGCCAGTGGTTAAGAAACTTAAAACCACAAAAGGAGATGAAATTACCAAAAGTTAAAGGATGGTACTTAAGACCTAACTTATAAAAAACAGTTAGGCTGTCCTAAGATGTCCCCTGGGGACAGCCATGTCTCAGTAATCATAAAAAAGTCCAGATTAGGGTCCGCAGTGGTGTAGTGGTCTAAGCATCGGCTTTGTGTCGATGCAGTTGGCCACTGGGGACTGGGGTTCACGCCCCGGTCTCGTCAGATCCGACTATGGCCGGATTCGATGAAGCAGCAACAATTGGCAATGCTGTCTTCGGGGGGGGGGGTTCGTCACATGAATAAGTCTCTGGGTGTGTCGGAAAAAGCAGTGGTTCGGCCTGGATTCGCCTTGTCACGAAAGTGGCGAGGCGTCTCCTTCGAGACTGCCGGCCGGAGAGATGCAGTTGGCGAACGCATACAGTACGAGGGTGGGTGTTTGAATTAGAATAGGGAGCGATTGGCCTACTAAATTGGGAGAAAATCAGAAATAAAAATTTTAAAAAAGTCCAGATTATTAGAAACAATAAAATCATTAACGATAAAGGACTTATTACCATATTCAAGAGGTCAAAATTGTTTGGTGTCAAAGTAGTGAAAAGCAACAGGAATACAGCAAATAGGACACAAATTGCAGATATCTGCTCCAGATATCAGGTTGTTATTTCTACTGTTAGAAACTTCATGTGGATGAAGTGTCTAACAGTAGAAACACAGTGCCTAATAATAGTCTGTATGGGGAAAACTCCCGGTGAGAGAGCCAATGACAGATAAGGCCAGTGGGAGACCTAGCGGGTGAAACAGTACTGTGGGGTGCCACCATAGGTGGAAATGGAGGTTCCAAGGGGGGGGTGTGTGGGATGTAAATGGTCAGTCACGTGGAGGGGACTGTATGGTGTGCTGAAAGTTGGTTGCTAGCATCCGACTACCCAGCCTGTTGGGGTGGATACTGTCAGTTCTGAGGAGGGAGAAACAATCCCAAAACAGGTTAAAATTGTCGATAAAACCTATACTGTCAGCTCTGCATGCAGAGTTGGGCAAAGTGTGGAGGCTGAGGATTCTGCTGAAACACCTGCTCCTCAGGTTCCTTGACAGGTGCTGTAACACCTCGCCCGGAAAAGGGAAACCGGGGCCCCCTCCTAAAGCCAGACCTGGGAAGGGAGCTCACCGGGAAGCATCTAGTAGCCGGGCCTTGGCCCATGGGGCACGGTCAGGCCTAGCTAAAAAAAAAAATGACATGGAGCCACCACCCCGTGGAGCCACCACACGCGCGGATGAGCATTGGGGTAGGGTGCAATGCAGGGCGGGTGGCAGGCAAAGGCGGTGACCAGGGTGTGCCGACTTCCGGCATCGCACATTGGTCCTTGGGATGTGGAATGTCACCTCTCTGGCAGGGAAGGAGCCTGAGCTGATGCGGGAGGTAGAGCGGTACCAACTAGATAGAGTTGGGCTCACCCCCACACACAGCATGGGCTCTGGTACCAAATTCCTGGAGAGGAGCTGGACTCATTATTTTTCTGGAGTTGGCCAAGGTGACAGGCGCCGGGCGCATGTGGGGATACTCACAAGTCCCCGGTTGAGTGCCACCGTGTTGGAGTTCTCCCCAGGGAATGAGAGGGTCGCCTCTATACAACTGCGAGTTGTTGGGGGTAAGGCTCTGACTGTTGTGTGTGCTTATGCAACGAATAGCAGTTTGGAGTATCCGGCCTTCTTGGAGTCTCTGGGTGGTGTCCTAGATAGGGCTCCGCTTCAGGACTCTATAGTTCTGCTGGGGGAATTCAACGTTCACATGGGCAACAATGGAGAACCTGCAGGGGCATGATTGGGAGGAACGGCCTCCCCGATCTGAACCTGAGTGGTGCCTTGTTATTGGACTTCTGTGCAAGTCATGGATTGGCCATAAGGATGTCAGTTGCCACTCTCTGGAATGGCCGAGTTGCTCGGACACTCCCCATCGGTGCACGATGCTTAGGCACCGGGGCCTTGCGGGTTTGACATGGGATGCACTGCTCACACCACCGTTGAATATCTTTGAACATGAAAGGCCAGTAGCAAGTTTTCCTTGCACGTTCCCACACTCGTTCCACTGAGAAATGTGCCGATGCAGAGCCCACATGCAGATGCTGCAGCACATCAGGGATAACCGAGGAGGGCATGACAGCCTGACACAGAGCATCTCCGGTGAGGTGAGAGTTCACCGCCCTGCAGAGTAGTCCATTAACAACAGAGAGGCGGGGATATTCAGTCCATAATTTTCTAAGCCACCGGGAGCTACTTCTCATCCGCCCCTTAGGTGGCCGAGAACCACTCCTCTCCACCCAGTCCAATACCTGCCTAATATCTGGGTCAGCCCGTTGTAGCTCCCTCATTTCTGTTCCATCATGTGAAAGTGCATGCATGAAAGACAAATCCTGCATCTCACTGCTCCTGTCCACACGCTGTTCCCCTGCGTTGAAGTCAGAGGTCTGGGGGTTCCCCGTGGGTGTTTGAAGCAGCTGAGTGTCTATTTGGGGAACACTTGGCCCTTTCTCCGAGCCTATGACATTCACTTGTTTTGGCTGGCGCGTGGTGACATTTACCACCCTGGGCTCGGGGTCCTGTGGACCCTGTGAGAGTGCATCAGCATTAGTATGCTGTTGCTCGTCCTTGTGCTGTATAATCCAGTTATAAGGGTCCAGTTCCAATACCCATCCTGCTCTGCGTCCCGTGGGATCCTTGTCAATAGACATGCCGCGCAGGCCCAGCAGAGGCTTGTGATCAGTTACGATGGTAAAGGCAGCTGATCCAATGTAATGTCTGAATTGGCGTATAGCCCACACTACAGCCCACAGTTCTCTGTCAAATGTAGACCAACGCCGTTCCGGGGAAGTGAGCGATTGGCTAGCGTATGCCACCACTCGCTCTAGTCCGTCCCTGTCCTGAGCCAATACAGCCCCAACTGCTTCCATAGAGGCATCCGTGTACACTTTAAAGGGGATGTTAAAGTCAGGCATGGTGACAACCGGAGCAGATGAAAGCACCCCTTTCAGGTACTCAAAGGCTGTGTTACACTCCGTTGTCCATTTGAAAGGTGTGTCTTTGCAGGTGAGGCGGTGCAGAGGAGCTGCACGCTGGGCAAAGTCCTTAACAAAGCATCTGTAGTAAGAGCAAAGGCCCACAAAAGCTCTCACTTTGGTTGGATTCTGTGGTGTGGGCGAGGTTCTGACTTTATCCGTGTTTCAAGGGTCGGGCTGTAAGCCGTGGCGAGAAACAACATGTCCCAGGAACACTACATGATCTCAAGCCAGGTGACACTTTTTAGAATTCAGCCGGAGGCTGGCTGCCTGAATCCTGGAGAAAACCTCGCACAGACTGGAGAGATGGTCCTCAAAGGTGGGGCTGTATATTAGAATGTCATCGAGGTACACCATACACACCTGCCATGGGAGTCCTCTGAGCACCAGCTCCATCATGCACTGGAATGCTACAGGTGAGTTAGTAAGGCCCATTGGCATCGACCGCCACTGATAGAGGCCCCAGCCTGTTGTGAGGGCAGTTTTCTCTCTGTCTCCCTCAGCGACCTCGATTGCCAGTATTCATTAGAGAAGTCCAACGTGCTGAACCACAGGGATCCCGCCAGTGCATCCTGGATCTCGTCCACCCTGGGAAGAGGATGAGAGTCTTTCACGGTTATACTGTTTAGGCGACGATAATCAATGCAGAACCTCCACTCACCATTCTTCTTCTTTACGAGGACAGGCGAGGCCCAGGGGCTGCAGCTTTTCTCAATTACCCCGTCAGCCAGCAGGGCGGCCACCTGGCTGTCTATTTCCTCTCTCTTTTCTGGTGAAGTCCGGTAGGCGCGCTGCCATAGAGGAGGATGATCACCGGTCTTCATGTAATTTTGGATAACTGTGCATTTGCCAGTCCCTCCTTTTGATGTGCTGAATATCTCCTGATGCTCTGCCAGCAGTGCAGCCAGTTGTGCTTTCTGTTGCTGACTAGCGGGAAACTCCTCCAGTGACACTGGATGAAATGGCAGAGACAGTCTCCGTCGGAACCTGTGGGAGTGACACAATTTCGGACTCATCCACAGAGAAAAACTCCCCCAAGTGCACACCTTCCCTCAGTATAATGTCCTGATTTGTAGGGTTCAACACATGGGCTGTGGTAACCCCGTCTTTCACAGATGTCACGGTGTGAGCTATGACACACTCACTTTTGCCTTTGAGGTTGGGTGATAAGTAGCCCACAAAGTCAGGAAGCTGGTCGATGGGCCCAGGTGGGGACACACTCACAGGCACCAGCATCTCGCTGAGGGGGGGCAGTGTCATGACAGTGGCGATGGAAATATTACAAAACTCCGGAATTAGCTCTTTGCCACTCAGAAGTGGAAGTACAGTGTCCCATAGGTGCAGTTTGCCACGGGCATAATCCAGGAGGGCGTGACTTGTGACAATAAAGTCCAGGCCTAGCAGCACTGTTTGTGTGGACTCCCTAATGATGTGGAAAACATGCTGCCGGGAGGTCTTCCTCAGACGCAGTGTGACTGTTATGGTACCCAGTGTGTCAAGCATCTGTCCATTCACTGCCCGCGCAGCAATAAAGTCCGCCGTTAGGGGCCGCTTGTGCAGGGCTGGAACAGACATGCGGAAATTGTCACTGATAAATGACTCGGTTGTTCCTGAATCGACCAATATGTTAATTTCAGTCCCTTCAATGCTTCCCCTCACGTATGAGGTTCGCTGCTCTGTCTTATCTGGTATCATGGCATTACTCGTGGAGGGGATAAACATTCCTCCCTCCAGAGGGCCCATAGGCTCTGTAGCTGGTGTTTGGGCCGCAACATCAGCTACATCTCTTTTCCCGACGTGTTTGCTGAGTCTTCCCTCATGGGGGAGAGAAAATGCACGCCTCGCCATCTCTGTGTTTCCTCATTAGAGGGGCTCCTAGCAGGTCTGGGACCCCGCCAACTTGGGGAGTTGGCTCGGTTGTTGTAGGGGGTCCAGTAGTCCTGTTTCTCCTTGGGGCCTCCTTCTGCTCGCCGCTCGCGCCAGCCACGGTCAGGTGAACGCCATCTCTGTTCACCCCATGGGCGAGACTGACAGCCCTGCTCCCCACAAGTACACTGACACTGACCTCCACGTACTGGGTGAGGGGCTTTCCGTTCATCTCTCCAGCGGCTGGATCACAGTCGGTTGTTTTTCTCTGCCATCTGTTTCATTTCCATCCTCATTTCCCTCATATCCGTAGTAAGTCTGTCCATAGCTCTGTACAAACCACCCCCATCAGATATGGAGTGCACCATAGCCGCTGCACTGCTTTCAGTGGGAGGCTGGCGTACGTGGGTGTTGACATGGTCCATCTTTAGGGCCTCTCGGGCCATCTCACACCAGCCGGTGATGGTCAGGGCCTCATCCAAATCAGTAGCTCCCTGCTCGTGACATTTAGCTCTCAGCGCCGGGTCAAGCCCAGCCAGAAATCTGCGAAATTTCTCCTCTTTCTGAGCTATATCACCATAGCCTGGGAATGCCTCTTGAACTAGCTTGCTTATTTCTGCTGCATATACTTCCAGACTCTCTGGGAGCACGGAGGCGGGCAGAGAGGTTTGCTCTGAAACAGTCAAGAAAATGTCTTTGTCCGAAAGCCTCCTGCAATTTCTCCTTTACCTTAGTGTAATCCGCCTGAACGGCTGCTGGCAAGCTATCCCTTAGCAGAAAAGCAGCCTTTGTCAGGCGCATTGGTAAAATCCTCACCGGTTCATAGTCAAAGTCACCACCAGTGCCTCCAACCAGCGCCTTCACCACCACTTCGTGTTCTCTGGCCCAGCAGGGGAAACTTTGTTTTTCCTCCCTGGAAAATGGCGGCGGGAGTTCAATCCTCACGTTGTTGGCGAACGGCTTTTCTCCACGTCGTTCTCTGTAGTTATAGTCCAGCGGATCTTCGTATGTTGCTCCTTAATTATCTCAGAAGACAGCAGCCAGATGAGTGAAGTCTTCGTGCACACACCGCACCGGGTTTCCGACACGACGAAGCTCCGCCGTTGCTAACTGAGGCTAACTGAGAATAACTGACTCTCCGAACCTTTCTTTTCGGTAATTTAAACGTCTTTCTTTTGTGGGACGTTGGCACAAGCATCCCACCGCTGCCACCAATGTAGCCGAGGGTTTGTAGATGTCGCCTATACTGTATGAAACTATAAAATAACAAATATGGAGGCTCCACTTTCACATGAGGACCACTTTATTTGGATTCTTCCCCAACAGTCAACTCCACAGCAACGACACGGCTTACAGCACTTCTGCTCTCTCTTAAGCCTTCAAAATAAGAGCTCAAGGCATATACTGTGGCGACAGCTTATAACAGGAACTTAAAATCACTAACAGGCAAGTCCAGAAAAATAGGTTACATAACTCATAGACAGAACAACAGGTGACGTAGCGGATGTATGCGGAGGTGGACTAGCCTCACTCTTAATGACACCGGTCTCCTTAAGCTTGTCAGACAGAAAGACAGAAAAGACCTAAGACTCTCTTTGTTTCGGGAACCAGTTATCTTAATCTCAAAGGCCTCCGCAATTTGCATAAGCTGGTCTCTCGTACATTTACCCAGCAAGTCATTGGACGGCTGCTGGACAAACTCGTCCACTAGAGTAGCCATAATAACCAAAATCGTGCGTATCGACTAGCTACGACAACAATATGTCTCACTCCTCCACCTGCTGAAATACACCAAACCAAAACGGAGGCAACCATGCTAATTGCGCCAAGCACAAGGACAGAGATATCAAAGAGGAGTTTCCCCAAGCCCTAGATAATTCACCCTAGTCTTCGTGCAACTTCATGGCGGGTATTTACGCACTATATACCGCTGGCTTGCTCAGAATAACCAGCGCACTGGTGACTCCTAGAACCACGGCTGTGCTCCTAAGACAAAATGCTCTGACCAGTAGCACCACACAAAAATAACAAACCAAAATAACAAACAAGCGCCCAACGTACCCCAACAAAGGGAATACGCCGCTTATGCTTATGTGGGGATAATAGAAGGCAACAGCTCCGGGTAGCAACAAACCACCCCAAATCTTTAACCACTGCACAAGAAACAACCAACACTCACCCCTAGGTCTGAAGTCCCCACAGGTAGCAGAGCAAAGCGTCCCCAGCCTGGGCGGATGGCTGTAAACAAACAGTGGTCCTCTCTCCAACGCAGCACAAAAAACGGAACAGGTGGAACAGTTACGCGCGCAAAATACCCAAATGGACTTATTTCCCAACAGCGCGCAGCAAATGATATCACTACCAACATCATAACCACTGCCAAGCAGTGAAACGAACAAAATGTGCTAACAAATAAAAAACAATAAGCTACTACGGGCAGTAGGCTATAACGATGGCCTGGTTCAAACCCCGATCTGGACGAGCTCACACTTGTTACAACCCCGGCTCAAGGGAAGTAACACAAGAAGGGAGACCAGTCGAGGGTTGCAATGATAATCAAAATATTTAATAATACAAAAAAAGATGAATAAAGTAAAAAAAAAAAACAATGTGCCGGTCGGAGCGAGGAAGCGGTGGGAATCCCGGAAGTCTCAGGAAGCACGCAGATCCCCCGGAAACCTCCCTCGGAGTGCAGGAACAACAAAGCGGGAAACCTGCCAACCTGAAACTGAAACAGACAAAGCCAGCAGGCTGGAAGAGAAGGCCGTAACACCAGGTAAGGTCAAGCAAGTCCATCAGGGTTCAGGGCTTTAGGCTTTTTTTGGGGGAGGGATTGGGATTGGTTATTTCATTTACTTTCAGGTAAATTCTTCCATCCTTTCCAAGAAAGCAAGAGTCTGTTTCTCAGCAATGCACAACAAAAACCTTAAATCTACAGTTTTCGGCTCCTCATTTTCACACATGTTCATCCTCCAAATTTTCTAAAAAACCTGGAACCATCTTTTTTTCTCTGCTCTCATCCAAATGATGTAACACACATCAAGCAGTTACTACCTTATTCTTATGACACTATGATAATTCCCTTAACAAAGCAATGCCATTGAGCTTTTACTATGTCAAAAGCACTTTCAACACCCATTCTGGCTCTACTCAGTCTGTAATCATACAGCTGCTGGATTTTTGTAATCTCTAGTCCTCGTTCACAGAACCGTTAACATCAGAGCTTATCAATACTATGGTTTTTAATAATTTAACACCAGCCCCCATTAACACTGGATTTCAATACCCATGCCTAAACTATACCCTGCAGCAGCATGGTGTGAAACCCTACTAATTATATCAGTCTCAGGAATGAGGGACGTAGGTACATGTACATGTGTGGCATCTAAGGCCCCCACACATGGTGGGGAAGCTCCTTCTATCTCTGTAAACATTATGTTTCTAAAGTAATTTCCTTGTGAGACCTTGATAAATAGTGGTTGTTGGACACTGAACATATCAGAGACTGAGTGTTTGAGTTACCATTCAAGCTGTTGACAAGCCTGGAAGAGAGCCTTCATAGAGTCACTCCAACGCCTTGTTCCCCTGTGGGGGCGGGGGGGGGGTCTCTATACTGAGTTCTCCAGGTCTCATCTGATTGCTGAGGAACAGAAATATGTCCCTCCACAACTGGAAAATCCACAGCCAATCCATATCTGTCCATGTGTCAGTACTCTCCCACCCGATGTATCACTTTGTTTTTTTTCCAACATTAGCTGTGAATGTCATGTAGATATATTTTTATATTCAATTTAACAAATGAAACATACCTGTGGTCATAGCAATAGAATATGTAGTACGATGAAAAGTAATTTCGGCATTGCTGCAATACCAATTCCAGCAGTTACACTAAAAGTAGTGTAGTCAGTACTGTTATCACTGACATGTTACTGTCACTATAACTGTTGCTTAACAGCTGGAATTGGTATATACTACACTACAAATAGTGTAGGCAGTACTGTTATCACTGACTGACATGTTACTGTCAATAATACTGTTGCTTAGTATACATGTACTACATATTGTTTCACTATCAACAGTTCAGGTGAGAGCTGAAGTGTGGCTCGAGTATGAGCCATTTTTGGTGGTGCTGCAACAAAATTCTGTTACTCCATGCTTATCTCCTCATTGGCCTTATCAGACACTTCTGGTCTTTCACCAGTCCACTTTCCCTTTCTTGATTTCATTAGTTTTATCAAACCATAGTAGAGCCAAGCAATGTTCACATTTGCAGAGGCCATCTCAAAGAAAAACTACCCATAATCCAATCCTACACTAATCACAGTCTGAGTTCTACAGGAGTTACAGTGTGAACACTAAGTGGTCTGAGATCTCACCAGTGCAAAAGTGGGCCAGAAAGAGAATTGAGTCCTCTTTCAAGTTCACTTACATTATGATCACAAAGTGGACCGAGTTCATTTGCAGCTGGTTCACTTTTTGGTTCACTTCAAAGGAAATGAGTGTAGTTTGTTCAAAATAGACCTTAAGGGGAAAACACCCGAAAACCATCAACCCAAAAACAAAATTAGAACGAATAAAAAGATCAAATCCTGTTTAATCATGGCTACCTCTTACAGAAAACTTAAAAACCGGGTCAGAACCATGACCAGGGCCATAGTCCAGACCAGTCTGATCTGGTCATAGATTAGTTATTGATTATTGGGGTTTTTTTCTTAAATTTTCCCCTTTTTCTCCCCAATTGTATCTGGCCAATTAACCCGCTCTTTCTGAGTTGTCCCGGTTGCTGCTCCACCCCGTCTCTGCTCATCCGGGGGGGCGCCCCGACCAACCAGAGGAGGCGCTAGTGCAGCAACCAGGACAAATACCCACATCCGACTTCCCACCTGCAGACATGGCCAATTGTGTCTGTAGGGATGCCCGACCAAGCCGGAGGTAACATGGGGATTTGACCCGGCAATCCCGTGTTGGTAGGCAATGGAATAGACAGTTATGCTACCCTGGACACCCTGTTATTGATTATTGTTACAGGAGGGTTGACTTTGTAGTGTTGGTTGAGAGCTGGACGAATGACAGGAGCGGTCCGTTGAGTCCATGAGGCACATATCATAGGAGCTGAGGCACTGGACTGAGTGAAAAACACATCCTTAAAACCTAACAAGAAAGGTAGCCTGAGAGGGCTTCTCTAGACTGACAGACATTGTGTTGATGTAAAGCCCCTTGAGGCAAATTTGTAGTTTGTGATATTGAGCTATACAAATAAAATGGACTTGATTTGACTTTATCTGGTACCTGTAGACATTAATTTCCCTTTAATTCATGCTGGAAAAATATCCCCCATAGAGTCAGCAGCTCATTTTTAGTGTCCTTAAATAGGGTGCAGTTTTTATAGTCATGCTCCACTAATTTATTCATAACTTGTTGACGGCTGTACTCACATTAAAACAGAAAATCATTCAGTTTGTTTTTAGCCTGCAGCTATGAAATCTGGTGGTTATATTTTTAGTGCTGGTTTGCATCTATGCATGTTTGTTTGTGCATATGTATATGGGGCCTGTTTACACATATTGTACTCCTTTATCATTGTGACATGCAGACTAGACTCAATGAGTATTTATATTCTGTGCTCAGAGCCTTGATGTTTTGGTCGTTGGTACACATTCTGGTGTATACTTTACTTGGACTGATTGGGTAAGCAACTCTAGTTTTATAACAACATTTACAGTACCTGGTGTGTGATGTTTGTGTAATACCCAGAATTAAAACACAAGAGATTGTGAGACAATGAGGCTGGTCGTAATGGGTAGTGTGAGTACATATTAAGCCCTCATTTCCCTTGCAACTGGTCCCTCTCAGGCTGTTGCAGTAAATATGAATTTGATCTTTGTCAACTTACCTTGTTGAATAAGGGTCAAAATGGCCTGTGGCCTGGCTCTCTGGGTAAATATAAATGATAAATATCACATGGCCTGTCAGGACTGGATGTCCATCCACAAAAACTAAACAAACATCCACCCATCCATTATCCAAACCGCTTATCCTGCTCTCAGGGTTGTGGGAATGCTGGAGCCTATTCCAGTAGTCATTGGGCGGCAGGCAGGGAGACACCCTGAACAGGCCGCCAGGCCATCACAGCCCCCCCCCCCCCACACACACACAGCCAGGGACAATTTAGTATGGCAAATTCACCTGACTTACATGTATTTGGACTTCAGGGAGGAAACCGGAGCACCCAGAGGAAACCCACACAGACACAGGGAGAACATGCAAACTCCACACAGAGGATGACCCGGGACGACCCCCAAGGTTGGACTACCCCGGGGCTCTAACCCAGGACCTTCTTGTTGTGAGGTGACTGCGCTAACCACTACACCACCATCCTGCCATGAACATCCGTCCATCCATTATCCAAACCACTTATCCTGCTCTCAAGTACCTAGGTAGCTACTTGTTACACCGGAAAAGAAAACCATAGGCTGGCCCGAATGTGGAAATGGATCGGAAGTGCCGCATAAACTTGTCTATATTATTATGATCATTTCATTGAGCCAATTCTGAAAGCAGGGGGGTGTAGGTGATTTCCAATCTGTTAGGATCCTTTTTTGGCAGCTACCATACTAACAATCAATGCCAATTGTTCCTCAGGTGTATATAGCTTAAGCAGTCTCTGAGCATCCAAAGAGTTCCAGTTCTGGACCAGAAGGAATGTCTCTTGAATAGACTCTGGAGAACCACTGGAATATTTCACACCAAAATTTGTGTAAATGAGGACAGAGCCAGAAAAGATGCACGAGATCACCTTCTGCACCTTTGCACCTTTGCAGTAGAGAAACTGATGGGTAAAATTTGTGTAGTTTGGTCTTTGAATAGTGGAGTCTATGGATGACTTTGAATTGGATCAGTTTATATCTGACAGTGATCGAGCAAGTTTAGATTCTGGTCAAACTTTCATTCCAGATGTCAGACACTTCAAGATTCAACTCAGTGGACCCGGCTTCCTTCAGTTGGTTAGTAGATACAGAGGTGATAAACAGACACACAGAGCGAGATATCAGATGTTTGGAGTCCGGAGGAAGCTGCATGAGGTCATAGAATGGGCAACCCTCTGGCCTGTTTTCAAAATTTGGAATTTTATCTTTGACATAATGCCTAATTTGGAGTTAACGAAAGAAGTGGGAGTTAGGCATGTTGAATTTTGTTTTCAACTGATAAAATGACGCAAACGTTTTATCTATATATAAATCTCCAAGGGTCCTAAGACCCTGTCCCTCCAGACAGCAAATGCCCCATCCATCTGATATGGCAAAAGGGAATGATTATTTTATATAGGAGTGTATATTGAAACATTAAGTTTGTTAACACTCCTGATCTGATTCATAATCCTAAGAGAGTTTCTTAAAATAAAATTATTACCAATCAATTTATCAGAAGATTCTGTCTTGGAAAAAAGTAGAGTACAAAGGGAAGTTGTTTTTTTTTTAACTGCTGTAGTTTCAATGCTTAACCACAAGGGGAAGGTGTCTCAATCCCCATATAGACTGGTCCACTGGTCAGATCCTGTCCTGGGAGAATTTTTGTGCTACTAACTGTCTTAAAAGTGTGTCACTCTCTCTACCACTCTCCTCCTGTGCCGCCCCTGTTCTTCAGTCTACCCCTACAGACTCTGAGACCCAGGACCTTTCTCTGGTTCTGGATTGTTACCATGACCTCCGAGAGGTCTTCAGTAAAACCAAGGCTACCTCTCTTCCCCCTCATCGACCCTATGATTGCCCCATAGACTTGCTGCTGGGGATTTCGCCCCCCAAGGGACGGCTATATTCGCTATCGGGTCCGGAAACGCAGGTGATAAGGAAATATGTGGAGGAATCGTTGGCAGCAGGCATCATCCGTCCATCCTCCTCTCCAGCGGGAGCTGGATTTTTCTTCGTTGAGAAGAAGGACAAGTTTCTCAGACCCTGCATTGACTACCGGGGATTGAATGAAATTTCTGTCTGCAACAGGTACCCCCCCCCCTTTGATTTCCTCTGCTTTTGAACTGTTACATGGTGCTAAAGTGTTCTCCAAATTAGATGTAAGAAATACTTACGATCTGGTGAGGATAAGGGAGGGGGACGAATGGAAAACGGCTTTCATCACTTCCAGCAGACACTATGAGTACCTGGTTATGCCCTTCGGGCTCACTAATGCCCCTAGTGAATGATGTTCTTCGAGCCATGTTGAATGTTTTTTTTGTGTACTTGGATGATATCTTGACCCCCCTCGGGGGAGGGGTCAAGATAGATCGGATAGGTAGATAGATAGATGCCCGGCATGTTCGCAAAGTCCTCAGGCGACGCCTTCAGCACCATCTGTACACAAAAGCCAAAAAATGTGAGTTTCCTGGGCCTTGTGGTGGCTGAAGGAAAGATTGAAATGGACTCTGAAAAGGTTAGTGCTGGAGTTAATTGCCCTACTCCTTCCAGTCGCAAGGATGTGCAACTCTTTATGGGGTTTGCTAACTTTTACAGAAAGTTCATTCGCAACTTCAGCTCTGTTGCTTCCCCTCTGCATGCACTAATCTCTCCTCGGTCTGCCTTCCAGTGGTCCCCTCAAACCGACGCAGCTTTGAAAAAAACTAAAGACTTGTTTTTCCTCAGCTCTTGTCCCCATACAGCCTGACCCCAGCCGTCAGTTTGTGGTCAAGATAGATGCTTCTGATGTCGGGTCGGGGGCAGTGCTTTCCCAAAGGTCAGCTACAGACAATAAATTGCATTCCTGTGCTTTCCTCTCCCGTAAGTTGTCATCAGCAGAGAGGAACTACAACGTGGGCAACCGTGAGCTGCTGGCCATAAAAGTGGCTTTAGAAGAGTGGAGACACTGGTTAGAAGGAGCCTCACAGCCATTCCTGGGCTGGACCGACCATAAAAATTCGGAATACCTCAGATCATCCAAGAGACTAAACTCTTGTCAAGCAAGGTGGACTCTGTTTTTCAATTGTTTCCACTTTACTCTGTCCTACAGATCTGGCTCTAAAAACACCAAACCTGATGCCTTATCACGCCTGTTTCACTCTGAAAATCTATTTAAAGATCCATCACTTATTCTTCCATCCTCCTGTGTTGTAGGATCTTTTAAATGGGACATTGAAAAGAAAGTTAGTGAAGCAAACACTACCTGTGTCATTCCGGCCGGCTGCCCGCCAAACCGGTTGTTTGTTCCCACTGCCCTCCATTCTCAGGTCATTGACTGGGCTCATGCCTCTCAGATCTCCTGCCACCCTTGAGTCTCCCAAACAATATTTGTCATCTGTCAGCGGTTTTGGTGGCCAGCAATGGACAAGGAGGTATCTGAGTATGTGGCAGCTTGTTCCATCTGTGCCCACAACAAGGTTTCTTGTCGCCCAGCTCCTGGTCTACTCCACCCTCTTTCTGTGCCCCACCGGCCCTGGTCCGACATCTCTGTGGACTTTGTCACTGGACTTCCTCCCTCAGAAGGTAACACCACCACACTCAGAGTAATTGACAGATTCTTCAAGATGGTTCACTTTATGCCCCTACCCAAGTTGCCCTTGGCCAAGGAAATGGCTGAGGTTATGTTACATAATGTTTCGCCTACACAGCTTTCCTAGGGATGTGGTGTCAGACCAGGGCCCGCACTTCATGGGACAGTTTTGGAAGGCTTTCTGCACCCTCAACGGAGTGTTGGTCAGCCTCTCGTATCATCATCATCCCCAGACCAACGGCCAGCAGAGAGGCTGAACCAGAAGTTGGAGACTTCCCTGCGCTGTTTGGCCTCCCAGAACCCCAACACATGGACTAAACAACTCGCGTGGGTCGAGTATGCACACAACACCCTCCCCTTTGCTTCCTCTGGCCTCTCTACATTCCAGTGTGTGCATGGTTATCAGCCACCCCTATTCCCAGCTCTCGAGCAGGAGGTCAGTTCCTCATATCTACCTGATTTATTCCGTTAGCCGCTGACATATATACAGCTGTGAAAGAAAAAAAAACAGCGTAAAAGGCATATCAACGTGGAAACTAACAAAAAAGATAAAACAATAAATCTGGCAGCTCTTAGCATTAAACATTGACAAATCCCAATCCCCTCCCCACCGACACTTCCCCCATATGAATAGTCACTTTCCCCATCTCACTTGACGAGGACCACTGAGGGTATGGCTTGTAAAAGTGCTGCTAACAATCCGCTAACTAATCAGCCTATAGACGAATATAACAAACTGTAGCAGGACCCTCCACCATCTCAAATAATATAGAAAATATAAAATGGTACCGTCTTTTGTTATATTGAAGTGTACCTTAATGCTCTCAACAAGTATATCTCCACTGTCTAGCAGAGCCATCATGACTATTCATCTCCCGTGTTGCGTCTCATGGTCCCGTCCACAAATCTCTTTGCTACTCCAGGTGAAGTGAAGACCCTTGGCTGCCCATCGTATTGGAGATGTAGTTTGGCTGGGAAACGCAGGCTGTATTTTACCTCCAACTCCCATGTATCTACAGGATAACTAAATTATACAACGATCAAGGTGTATCTTGGTCTTCCTCTTTTATTTGCTAGACATTACATTACATTACATTACATTACATTACATTACATTACATTACAGTCATTTAGCCGACGCTTTTACCCAAAGCGACTTACAATAAGTGAATTTAACATAGGAAATCAGGAGAACTACTAGTCATCAGAGGTCATAAGTGCATCTAAACAAGTATCTAAGAGCAAAACCAGTGCTAAAGTAAAAGTGCAAGAAAGAGATTTTTTTCTTTTAAATGAGTGAATACAATAAGTGCTAAGAACAAGTAACAGGGTAGTAGTTCTTAAAGAGATGAGTTTTCAACCTGTGCCGAAAGATGGGCAGTGACTCCGTTGTCCTGACATAAGTGGGGAGTTTATTCCACCACTGTGGGGCCAGGACAGAAAAGAGCCTTGACTGGTTCGATCGGCAGCAACGGCCTTTGAGCGATGGGGCAACCAGGCGTCCAGAGGCAGCAGAGCGAAGTGGTCGGGCGGGGGCATAGGGCTTGACCATGGCCTGGAGATAGGAAGGAGCTGTTCCTTTCAATGCCCTGTAGGCTAGCACCCGAGTCTTAAACTGGATGCGAGCAGCTACTGGGAGCCAGGGTGGGGACATGAGAAGGGAGTTGTGTGGGAGAACTTAGGGTGGTTGAAGACCAGACGAGCTGCAGCTTTCTGAACAAGCTCCAGAGGTCTGATGGCTGACGCTGGGGCGCCAGCAAGGAGGGAGTTGCCGTGGTCCAGCCGAGAGATGACCAGAGCCTGGATGAGCACCTGTGCCATCTCGTCAGTGAGGAATGGGCGAATCCTCTTGATGTTATAGAGGAGAAATCTGCAGGAATGAGCAACCGATGCAACGTTTTCAGCAAACGACAGTTGGTCGTCCAGGATCACACCCAGATTCCTCACAGTCCAAGTTGGGGTCACCATGGTGTTGTCAATGGTGATGGCCAGGTCTCGGTGCGGGCAACCTTTCCGCAGGAGGAACATCAGCTCTGTCTTGTCCAGATTGAGCTTCAGGTGGTGTGTCGCCATCCACTCCGAGATGTCAGTCAAGCACGCAGCAATGCATGTCTCTACTTGTGTGTCAGAGGGAGGAAAGGACAAGATCAGCTGGGTGTCATCGGCATAACAATGGTAAGAGAAGTCATGCGAGTGAATAACAGAACCCAGGGATGTCATGTACAGGGAGAAAAGGAGAGGACCCAGAACCGAACCCTGTGGAACGCCTGTAGTCAGTCTGTGAGGCTCCAACACAGATCCCCTCCATGTCACCTGGTAGGAGCGTCCCGTCAGGTAGGTTGCAAACATTGAGAGTGCAGAGCCTTTGACACCCAGCCCCTCGAGGGTAGAGAGGAGGATCAGCTGGTTCACTGTGTCGAACGCAGCTGGCAGGTCCAGGAGTATCAGGACAGAGGAGAGAGAGTTTGCTCTCGCAGAGTGCAGCAATTCTGTCACTGCAAGGAGGGCCGTCTCTGTCGAGTGACCCACCCTGAACGCAGGCTGGTTGGGGTCCAGGAGGTTGTTCTGGTGGAGGTACAAAGAAAGTTGGTTAAAGACAGCACATTCGAAAGTTTTGGATAGAGGGAGTAGAAGGGAAACTGGTCTAGTTTTTGATGTCAGAGGGGTGAAGTGATGGTTTCTTGAGAAGGGGGGTGACTCTAGCAGTCTTGAAGGCAGATGGAAATCATTCTGCCTGGAGGGAGGTGTTGATGAGGTGGGTTAGATAGGGAAGGAGTTCAGTTCCTATAGACTGAAGAAGAGGGGAGGGGACCGGGTCCAGGGAGCATGTGGTGGAGCGACTGGATATAATGAGGTTTAGAACCTCGTCGGGGGAGAGGGGAGCGAGGTGGGATAGGGTGGGACGTGGAGAGGTGAGGGAGGGTGCAGAGGGTGGGATAGTGCAAGCAGCACTAACCGGGTGGAGAGAAAAGGAGGATCTGATTTCGTTTACCTTCTTGTCAAAGAAGTTAGCGAAGTCATCAGGGAGAAGGGAGGAAGGGGGAGGGGGAGGTGGAGGTTGGGGAACTGTAGAGAAGGTTTCAAAGAGTTTCTTAGGATTAGAGGCAGAGGATATGCTTTTAGAGTGATAGAAGGCAGCCTTAGGAGCAGAAAGGGAGGAGGAGAAAGTGGAAAGAAGAGACTGGAAGTTGAGAAGGTCCTCTGGGAGTTTGCCTTTTCTCCATTTGCGCTCTGCCAGTCTCAGGCTCCGTCTGTCAGTACGTACTGAGTCGGTCAGACAAGAGGCAGGTGGAGTTGGACGTGCAGGCCTGGAGATGAGGGGACAGATATTGTCCAGAGAAGAAGAGAGGGTAGAGAGAAGAAGATCAGTGGCAGTGTCAGGGGGTAGGAGAGAGAAAGATTCAGGTGTTAGGAGGATAGATGTAACAGAGGAATAAAGATCAGTGGCAGAGAGAGAGTTGAGGTGTCTACGGGTGGAAACCATGTGGGTAGGGGAAGGGGCTGAGGGGGTGAAGAGAGGGAGAGAGAGTAGGACAAGGGTCAGGAACCTTTTTGACTGGGAGAGTCATAAAAGCCAAATATTTCTAAATATATTTCATTGAGAGCCATATAGTATTTTTAACGTATAATAAATCAAATATGTCTTACTTTTAATGCGACTTCTGGTGCTGCATGGTTTTGCTGATGGCCTTGTAGTCTGGTTCATACGTGGTGAGGTTGAGCTTCATGCAGGCGTTGAGGCTTCCATCAGTTAAACGTGAGCGTAGGTTGGTCTTAATGTTCCTCATATGCGAGAAAGACTGTTCACATGCGTATGTAGAGCCAACCATGGTCAATACGGCAATACTCACACGCTGCATTGTGTGGTATGTCACAGGAAGCTCGTTCCAAGTTTTAAGAATCAGCTGGTCTTCAGGTTGAAGATTTTTAATTTCTGTCCACTTGTGTTCCCTCGCCAGCTCTGCTCACTGTCGCGCAAGACTTTCCAACTCTCCATTAAGTGACTTGAACTTACTCATCCACATGTCTGATGCCTTCAGGTCAGCAACTTCCAGCTCAAAGTCTCCGATAGAGACCCCGGGGATGCATGTCAGGTCGATTTTGTCCACTGCACACTCATGTGGATGAGTGATGAACTTGAAAAGACCAGTGCGCGCACGAAATTCTCCAAAACGTGCTTTGAATGACTGCAGGAGATTGAACGTAAAGCCAGCTAGCTGCTGGAGATCCAGATGTTGAGTGGAGTCACTTGCTAAGCATGCATCTCTAAATTGTTGCAGTCTTTCAAAGTGCAGAAGACGACCTGTTTCAATGTCCCTGAGAAAGACTTCCAGCTTGCTTTCAAATGCAAACACTGCTTGTTGAAGGGATGAGATTGTATTTCCAATACCTTGCATTTTCACATTGAGCTGGTTCAGATGGCCAGTTATGTCCACGAGATAGTGAAACTGCAGGAGCCAGTCAGTGTTGTCTAGCTCAGGATGCTTGACGCCTTTCATTTCAAGAAAAGTCCGGATTTCACTCAGGCAAGCTGCAAAACGGCTGAGCACCTTCCCCCTTGACAACCAACGCACGTTGCTGTGTAAAAGCAGACCGGGATAATGATTCCCAACTTCTTCTAACAGAGCTTTAAACTGGCGATCATTTAAAGCTCGGGCAACAATAAAGTTGACCACTCGACTGACCAGAGACATCACCTCGCCAAGCTCCTGGCCACACGTCTGAGCGCAAAGCGCCTCCTGGTGCAGGATGCAATGAAAACTTAGGATGGCTCTCTTTTCATGTTCACGGAGAAGCGCTACAAATCCTTTGTTCTTCCCCAACATACAGGGTGCACCATCAGTACAGACAGAAATAAGTTTATCCATCGCTAGTTTTTTTTCTTTAGCAAACTCCATGAAAGACATGAATAAATCCTCTCCTCTTGTTGTCCCTTTCATTGGCAAAACAGCCAAGCTTTCCTCACGCAGTGTGTCACCTGCAGCATACCTGGCAATGATACTGCACTGAGATAGATGGCTAACGTCTGTTGACTCATCTAACGCGAGAGAAAAGTATGTCCCGGCGTTTATGTCCTTAATTTGTGTTTCCTCGACTTGATTTGCCATCATGATGCTACGATCGTGCACAGTTCTTGCTGACAGGGGCATGTCTTATTCGTTTGATTATCTTGTCTTTATTTGGGAAGTCATCAAACAGTTCATTGGCCACATCAAGCATGAATGTTTTGGCATACTCGCCATCTGTGAATGACTTTCCATTCCTTACTATTGCCAAAGCCCCCGCAAAGCTAGCGGAATTCCCGTCACCTTGCTTGGTCCACACACGTAGTTGCTGCTGACTCGTCTGCACTCTCCGCTGTAGCTCCTCGCATGCCCTTTTCCTGCTGTCCCCCGCTGGATATTTCGATGCAAATGAAGCATGGTGCGTATCGAAGTGCCGCTTTATATTTGACCGTTTCATCGATGCAATTTTATCATTGCATATTAGACATACCGCAGATCCTGCTCTCTCCACAAATGCAAATTCCTCTGTCCACGCAGCCTGGAATGCACGGTAATCATCGTCTTTTTTTCTTTTCGCCATCTTTTCCGTTACAAGGGTTGAAGCGGATAAACTAGTTGGCTATCTGATAAAATTGATTTCTTCACCTTTACAATGACCCGGACATGCTCGCGAGCCATTGGTTCCCGACCCGACCCACGGGTGACCCGTGACCCGTGAAATGTATCTTCAAAACTAATTTCTTTTTACTTTAAAATGACACAGTATTATTAAGAAATATCACAAGTATTTTAAAATCAGTTCCAAACTGATTTTTTTGAAAAAAAAATAATTTTCAACTCAAAATTGTCTGGGAGCTATATGCCGTCACCGGAAGAGCCATATATGGCTCGCGAGCCATAGGTTCCCGACCGCTGGAGTAGGACATGAAATAGTGGTCAGAGAGCTGGAGGGGAGTAACAGAGAGATTGGAAATAGGTCAGTGTCTAGTAAAGATAAGGTCCAGCTGGTTTCCGGCCTTGTGGGTAGGAGGAGAGGGTGAGAGTTGAAGGTCAAAGGAGGAGAGGAAAGAGAGAAGAGGATCTAGCTTGTTAGTGTGTATGTTGAAGTCTCCGAGAAGGATAAGTGCAGAGTGCGAGACAAGTGTGTCAAGCTCCTCCAGAAACTCACCAAGGGGGCCTGGTGGGCGATACACAGCCACGATGGTGTGTTTGACTGGATAAGAGACAGCATGAAATTCAAAAGAGGGTGGAGAAAATTGTGGAATGGAAACAAGAGAGTATTTCCATTTCAAGGAGATTAGCAGGCCAGTACCACCAGCCCGCCTCCCAGCTCTGGGAGTGTGAGAGTACACATCAGACAGAGCTCCAGGTGTGGTAGTGTTTTCTGGCATGATCCAGGTCTCAGTCAGAGCAAGAAAGTTGAGGGAGAGCAAGGATGCGTAGCCTGAGATAAACTCAGCTTTCGGCACCGCAGACTGGCAATTCCAGAGCCCTCCCGTCACCACTTGCTCAATGTGAGTGGAGAGAGTGGGATAGATGAGATTGGTAGGGTCGTAGCACCTAGGAGTGACCCAATGTCTATGCCAGCCCCTGGAAGAGGAAAGGAGAGGAATGTGAAAGAAACACATAGTCTATACTAGGTACACAAAATACAGATGGCTGACCGGATCTAAAAAGAGCAGTCCGTGCTTGATGAAGTCTTGACTTGAAAAAGTCATGCTTGCCTTTGTTTACTCTAGCCTTCGTTCAACCTAGGCTTGTTTGCCTGACGCTTGGAAGCTAATGCTTCCAAGTAGCAGCAGCGATTTAAAGAACACTGATTGCTAATTGTCTGCCAGGAGTGCAGGCCACACCCTGGCCACTTAACACCCAGTTGGCCAAAGAGGTACGCTGAAAATAGGCTTATTGCCCAGAAACTGGACACTTATTTAAAACTCTATCAAACTTCACACAATACTATTAAAACTGCAAACAGCAAGTTACCAAGGAATATATTTATAAGCTAAAAGGATAACTAAGTCTAAACAGCTAGGCAACAAGAAACATTTAAGGGCACACTTAGTGAAAAACAGCTACAGCTAGAATAAGTAAATTAGACAAGTAAGTAAATAGAATAAGACAGCTACAGCTAGAATAAAATCCCACTAGGAACCAGCAGCAGATGTATAGAGAAAATGACTAATACTCAAGCAGTTGGAATAAGACTAATAGCAGCTTGTTGAGCAAGAAAGATGATACTTACTCTATTGTAGACGAACCAGCAATTCAGAATCGCTCCAGAAGTTAAAATGCACACACTAGACCAGTGTTTCTCAACCCAGTCCTCAAGGAACCCCTATCCTGCAGATTTTCATTGTAACCCTGCATAGGTAGCCCTGCTTGTACTTACTCGACCAATCATCTCGCAGCACTTAATTATGCAAGGTGTGCAACGTCTGACAAAATTCATTGCTGATTGGTTGAATAACTACAAACAGGTACCTATTCAGGGTTGCAAAGAAAATATGCAGGATAGGGGTTCCTTGAGGACTGGGTTGAGAAACACTGCACTAGACCGTAGTAACATTACAAAACGACTGCGTTAAGCAGGCACAAAAACACATGAGTGACCCTCTTGTTCTGTCTTCTTCCAAGGGTGCGCAGCAGAGTGGCGCGCGCACATTTACACAACATACACAACCAATAGACATCGAGGGTCAGAGGTCAAACATAAAATACATGTTACTGCAAATAAAAACATTTGCTTTCGTGTGTATCTCCATACACTACACTCCTCCCCTGAAATCTGAACCCAGTACATTTACAGTACAACAACATTTCATTTCATTTTTTTTCTTTTTCTACATCTTTTCAACATTACATTGTTATAACAATTGGGTTCTCACAGATTTAATCTATCAGGCGGCTTCACATACCGCTGCGGCCTCTGGACACCCTCTGCAACTGAGGAGGGAGCAGTATCACTGGATCCTTGCTGCACAACCCTCTCAATGGATTCTGGAACGTTTACAGGCGTTGCTACACATGCATGTGATACATTCGGAACAACCCTCAGATCATCATCAGAGTCATCTGACACATAACATTTCTCAATCTCAGTACTGATCATTTGATTGACATGTCTCTTGTACACCTTTCCATACACTTTCACAAGATATGTGACAGGACCAAGTGCCTTTACAATGCACCCAGGCACCCATTTAATACCTTCCCCTCCCCTGTGGTTTCGAACCAACACCTTCTGTTTTGGTAGGAAGTGTCTGACTTGTGCCAACTTATGTGCTTGTTTGGACTGTTGACTGTCCTGTCTCTGTTGCATGGACTCTGCGAAATTAGGTTTGGTGAGAGACAACCTAGTTTTGAATTGACGTCTGAGAAACAATTTGTTTTCCCTGTAGTAGACTGTGTACTCCTATAACAGAATAGCAAATTGTGTATGCAGTGCTGCAACATCATATTGCTACTCTTTCCCTTTTCAAGAGCTGTTTTCAGGTTCTGCACCAAACGCTCTGCAGCCCCATTAGAAGCTGGGTGGTAAGGGGAACTCTTATTGTGTTTCACCCCATTGTTTTTCAGGAATGTTTCAACTCAGCAGATACAAATTGTGGTCCATTATCAGACACAAGTTCGTCTGGAAGACCCCAAGTGGCAAAGTATCCCCTCAAAACTTCTATGGTCTTTTCAGATGTAGTGCTACTCATCAAAGCTACTTCTGGCCAACGTGAATAGCTATCAGTGACCACTAGGAAGTTGAACTTTCCCTTCTGAGCATAATCTATGTGTATCCTCTGCCAAGGACGGTTAGGCCAACTTCAATTGTGAACAGGAGCTGTGGCAGGTTGGTGTCTGTTTAACTGGCATGTCTGGCAACTGTTTACCAGTGACTCTATGTCAGAATCAAGGTTTGGCCACCAAAAGTGACTACAGGCTAATGCCTTAATCTTTACTATTCCCTGGTGATTTTCATACAATTCATGTAAAATCTGTGGTCTTAACACCTCTGGTATGATTACCCGGAAACCCCACATCACACAGATTCAACAGTCAGTTCAGTGTTTCTGATGAAGTATGGCCTTAACTCATCTTCATTCAAATGCTTTGGCAAACCATTCAATGTGAAGCGCTTCACTCTCTGTAGTACTGCATCAGCCTTTGTCTGTTTTGCAATCTCATGTGAGGACACTGGCACTTTATCCAAGAATGAGACCCTAAACACAGAACTATAATCTGAGTCTGCCTCCTGAGTCTGTAGTGGTAAATGCGATAATGCGTCCGCATTTGCATGTTGTAAGGATAGCTTGTAACGTACACTACCGTTCAAAAGTTTGGGATCACCCAAACAATTTCATGTTTTCCATGAAAAGTCACACTTATTCACCACCATATGCTGTGAAATGAATAGAAAATAGAGTCAAGACATTGACAAGGTTAGAAATAATGATTTTTATTTGAAATAAGATTTTTTTTACATCAAACTTTGCTTTCGTTAAAGAATCCTCCATTTGCAGCAATTACAGCATTGCAGACCTTTGGCATTCTAGCTGTTAATTTGTTGAGGTAATCTGGAGAAATTGCACCCCACGCTTCCAGAAGCAGCTCCCACAAGTTGGATTGGTTGGATGGGCACTTCTTTGAGCAGATTGAGTTTCTGGAGCATCACATTTGTGGGGTCAATTAAACGCTCAAAATGGCCAGAAAAAGAGAACTTTCATCTGAAACTCGACAGTCTATTCTTGTTCTTAGAAATGAAGGCTATTCCATGCGAGAAATTGCTAAGAAATTGAAGATTTCCTACACCGGTGTGTACTACTCCCTTCAGAGGACAGCACAAACAGGCTCTAACAGGTACTATTTAATGAAGATGCCAGTTGGGGACCTGTGAGGCGTCTGTTTCTCAAACTAGAGACTCTAATGTACTTATCTTCTTGCTCAGTTGTGCAACGCGGCCTCCCACTTCTTTTTCTACTCTGGTTAGAGCCTGTTTGTGCTGTCCTCTGAAGGGAGTAGTACACACCGGTGTAGGAAATCTTCAATTTCTTAGCAATTTCTCGCATGGAATAGCCTTCATTTCTAAGAACAAGAATAGACTGTCGAGTTTCAGAGGAAAGTTCTCTTTTTCTGGCCATTTTGAGCGTTTAATTGACCCCACAAATGTGATGCTCCAGAAACTCAATCTGCTCAAAGAAGTGCCCATCCAACCAATCCAACTTGTGGGAGCTGCTTCTGGAAGCGTGGGGTGCAATTTCTCCAGATTACCTCAAAAAATTAACAGCTAGAATGCCAAAGGTCTGCAATGCTGTAATTGCTGCAAATGGAGGATTCTTTGACGAAAGCAAAGTTTGATGTAAAAAAAATCTTATTTCAAATAAAAATCATTATTTCTAACCTTGTCAATGTCTTGACTCTATTTTCTATTCATTTCACAACATATGGTGGTGAATAAGTGTGACTTTTCATGGAAAACACAAAATTGTTTGGGTGATCCCAAACTTTTGAACGGTAGTGTATGTCACACTGGTATGCTGATAAAATTAACAGCCACTTACAGCCTAGCTGCTGCCAATGTAGGCACTCCAGTCTTGGGCCCTAGTATCTTTAGGAGTGGTTTGTGGTCTGTAAGCAGGGTAAACTTTCGTCCATACAGATAGTCATTAAACTTGGTCAACCCAAAGATGATACTAAGTGCTTCTTTCTCTATCTGAAAATAGTTGACTTCTGTTTTAGCGAGTGTCCTAGACACGTAGGCTATAGGTTTCTCACTGTTGTCTGGAAACTGATGTGAAATCACGGCACCTATGCCGTATGGCGAAGCATCACATGCCAAAATTACAGGCAGATTAGAATCATAATGTGTAAACACTGGCACGGCTACAAACTGCTTTAGTACGCTCAAACACCTCTTGACATTTTCTTGTCCAATCCCGCGCTTTATCTTTATGTAGGAGCTCAGTCATAGGCTTAATCTCGACAGGTTTGGTATAAATTTACCATAGTAATTGAGCATGACTAAGTACGACCTCAATTCTGTCACATTTTTCGGCACAGGAGCTTTGTCAATAGCCTCAGTTTTCTCTTTAATTGGGCGTACACCCTCGGCATCAATTACATGTCTGAGGTAGGCCACACTGTTCTGAAAGAAGCACATTTCTCTTTGTTAAGCCTAAACCCATGTTCTTCCAGTCTCTGTAACACTTGCTTAAGATTGCGCAGATGTGCGGTGGTATCTGTTCCTGTTATCAAAATATCGTCTAAGTAGCATACCACGCCATCAAGCCCTTGTAATACTTCATTCATAGTGCGCTGGAAAATAGCGGGCACGCTAGCAACCCCATATGGCAAGCGGTTGCATACGTAGAGACCTCTGTGTGTACTAATGGTGAGAAACGGCTTACTTTTCTCATCCATGTCGAGCTGAGTGTACGCCTGCGTCAAGTCAAGTTTAGTGAAATGCTTTCCACCTGCTAAAGTGAAGAATAAATCCTGTGGTTTTGGAAGTGGTTACGGATCTGCATCAAGCCACTGATTTACTGTTACCTTATAATCTCCGCAAATGCGCACTGATCCATATTTTTTCGAAATACACACTAGCGGCGCAGCCCATTCACTATGCTGCACAGGAGAGATAATTCCCTGTTGTTCAAGTTCGATTAACTTTTTATCCACAGCTTCACGCATTGCATAAGGCACTGGCCTCGCTTTGCAAAATGTTGGTATAGCATCCGGTGATACACGCAAGGATGCAGTGATGCCTTTTGCACGGACTAGCTCTGCACTGAAAACTGCTCTGTGCTCTGAGCACACTTGCGCTACTGGGTCAGATGTGGTAGCTTTAGGGAAAGAGCACCCTGAAGTTTTCATTGCCTGTGCCGTGACCAGATCTGGGTCACGGTCCCAGGAGCTGTGGGAAGCTCAGATAGAGGACTCTCCTGTTGACCTGTCTGACACATTGTTGGTTCAGTTGGCTGGAATGGAGGAAGGCAGTCAGTTTACTCGAGAAGCTCTGGTTAAAGCTCAGTGTAATGAGCCCTCTATAAAGGCCCTCAGGAATACAGCTATGTCATTAGAAGAAAGCCAAAAGGTAGCCACAGGGTACTATTTACATCATGATGTTCTAATGCGAAAGTGGCGTCCACTGCGCCGCCCAGCTGACGAACACTGGACAGTACTCTCACAGGTGGTATTACCCAGTAGCTTCAGGAAAGAGGCGATACGCTTGGCTCATGAGAGTGCTTGGGCCGGCCATCTTGGTGTCCGGAAGATGCAAGATAGGGTTATGTGCCTTTTTTTATTGGCCGGATGTATGTGAGGATGTGATGAATTACTGTAGATCCTGCCACAAATGTCAGCTAGTGGGCAAGCCCAACAAAAATATTCCAGTTGCGCCATTGAGTCCCCCTCCAGTCATGGGGGAGCCGTTTTCCAGGGTAATGATTTATTGTGCAGGCCCCCTCTCCAGAACTAAGAAGGGGAACGAGTACCTACTCACTATCATGGATGTGGGTACCCGATTTCCAGAGGCAGTGCCATTACGCAGCATCAGAACCAGACCTGTAGTAGAAGCCCTGTTACAGTTTTTCTCTCGGGTAGGGCTGCCGAAGGAAATTCAGCATGATCGAGGCACCAATTTCCATCAAATCTGTTTCAGGAAGTTGTCTGCCAGTTAGGCATTAAGCAGATGATGTCTGTCTATCACCCACAGTCCCAGGGTGCAATAGCGTGGTGCCATCAAACACTCAAGACTATGATAAAAGCCTATTGCATGGAGTGCCCTGAGGACTGGGATATGGCTATGCCTTTTCTGTTA
The DNA here is from genome assembly GCF_029633865.1 of Lampris incognitus. NCBI lineage: Eukaryota > Metazoa > Chordata > Actinopteri > Lampriformes > Lampridae > Lampris > Lampris incognitus. Next base: position 54,813,236 of record NC_079217.1, read on the forward strand.
TTTGCCATTAGGGATGTCACTAATGAATCTATAGGTTTCAGTCCATTTCAGTTAGTCTACAGAGATAAGGTCCGAGGGCCACTCAAGATGATGGAGAGGTTGGTCCAGTCAGCTCTTCAGAATGACACACTGCAGTATGTAGCCACATTTAAAGATAGACTACAGTCAGCTTGTGCAGTGGCTAGGCAGAATCTGCAGGCAGCGAAGAGCAAAATGAAACAGCAGTATGACAAGAAAGCGGTATAATGCACCTTTGCAGAGGGTGATAAAGTGATTTTATTATTGCCAATGAATCAGCCTAAGTTAGGGCTAACAGTTTGTGGCCCCTATACTGTGGTCAAGTGTGTGGGTGAGTGTAACCATGTCATTAGCACCCCAGAGCGTAGGCAGAAAACAAGGTTGTGCCACATTAACCTGCTCAAACCCTACTTTGAGCGGGATACTGAAGTCCTGTGTGTTTGGTAGTAACCGTGGAGAGTGGTGAGTCTGATGGGGGAGAGGACGGTCCTGAACCCCCGGAACCAGTATCTGCTTGCTTACTAAATTCAGGATTACTAGCCAATCTTAGCCAGCACTTAGCGTACCAACAGCTTGAACATGCACAAGACATCGTGAAACTTATAAAGAAGTACCCAGGTTTATTCAGGGACACCCCCGGTCTCACCAACCTAGTCTCCCATGACATAGATACAGGGCATGTGGCTCCTATTAAGCAGAACCCTTATCGAATTCCACCTTACAGGCAAGATGCTGTTAAGGCTGAGTTGCAGTACATGTTAGAGATTGGGACTACTGAGAAGGGGACAAGTGCATGGAGTTTTCTGCTGGTACCAGTTCTTAAGCCAGATAATACTGTGTGTCCACGTGTCGATTTCAGAAAGGTCAATGGTGTGACTAAGACATACGCCTACCCCATCCCTCGGTTAGACGATTGCATTGATCTAATTGGTCAGGCCAGCTTTGTATCCAAGTTTGATCTTCTGAAAGGATACTGGCAGGTGCTGTTACCTCACCGAGCGAACCAGGTGTTGGCCTTTTGTACTGCCGATCAGTTATATCTGTGTCGAGTGTTCCCCTTCAACATGAAAAACGCCCCAGCAACCTTCCAAAGGTTGATGAACACCATTACAGCAGGCTTAGCCAATGTGGTAACCTACACTGATGTTGTTGTTGTGTATAGCTCGTCATGGACATTACATACAATACATTACAGTCATTTAGCTGACGCTTTTATGCAAAGCGACTTACAATAAGTACATTTAATGTAGGAAATCAGGAGAACTACTAGTCATCAGAGGTCATAAGTGCATCTTCTCTCTAAACAAGCATCTAAGAGAAAAACCAGTGCTAAAGTAAAAGCGCAAGAAAGAGATTTTTTTTTAGATGAGTGAATACAGTAAGTGCTAAGAGCAAGTAACAGAGTAGTATACCCTTGTATAGTATACTTTATCTCAATAAAAATAGCTGATCAATATGCACAACGTGATCCATCCATCACGTTGTGCATATTGATCAGCTTTTTAAGAGATTGGAAGCCGCTGGCCTGGTTGTGAATCTCCCTAAGTGTGAGCTTGGAAAGGGCCAAGTCACTTACCAAGGCCACTTAGTAGGGAGAGGTTCAGTGAGACCTAGACAGGCTAAGGTACAGGTGATTGCGGATCTCCCTACTCCCACAACAAAAGGCAGTTAATGCGCTTACTCGGAATGAGTAGATTTTACCGGCGTTTTGTACCCAACTTCGCTGATGTGGTAGCTTCCCTAACCAACCTCTTGAAGAAAGGCATAAAGTTTGTGTGGACGCCTGAGCGTCATAGTGCAGTAGAAAAGGTGAAGGCTATCTTGTCAGGCGAACCAGTGCTAAAGGCCCCTGATTTCTCTGTTCCGTTCAGGCTGGCAATTGATGCTGCAGACCTAGGAATTGGGGCTGTCCTTCTGCAAGCAGATTCACAAGGAATAGAGAAGCCCCTCGCATATTATTCTGAAAAATTTAACCGTCAGCAGCGCTGTTCAACCATAGAAAAGGAGGCATTAGCCCTGGTAGCCATACAGCACTTAGTACTACGTGGCAGACCATAACCCCCTTGTCTTCATTGAGAAGTTTAAAAGGAAGAACCAGAGGCTATTTAGGTGGAGTTTGGTGTTACAACCCTACAACCTTATGGTCCAACACCTGCCAGGAAAGCTGAATGTCATAGCGGACACTTTGTCCAGAGGGTGAACCTCGCAGGCAGTATCCAGGGTAGTTTGGTGAAGGAAAGCTGTTCTCATAAAGGCAGGGGACCACTTTATCACGGCGATGACCGATAGGACTAGCGGTCTTTGAACAGAGTTCATTACCTATACTGTCATTATATATGGGCCTTTGTGCCAAAAATAAGACAGCTAATCATGGTAAACTTCGCCTAATCTCTTCATGTAAATATTTTTCTATATGTAGTGTTAGATTTGTCTCTAAAAGACTATTGTCGTTTAGGTCTCCGGTAGGCAATTTGGTAGTTCTAGGTAGACCAGTAATTAAGAAAATTTATAAAATGCTTTACTGTCTTCTTCTTCTTCTTTCGGCTTGTTCCCTGTTTCCCAGGGGTCGCCACAGCGGAATCGACAGTTTCCATCGGTACCCTGTGAGGGCACAACACCGATGGCGGTCTTGTCAATCCGCATAATGATCTGGCAAAATTTTACGTCGGATGCCCTTCCTGACACAACCACTAACCCTATGGACGATAAAATGCTTTACTATAAAAAGGTAAAAAAAAAGAAGGCGAGAGAGAGAAAAAAAACCTTTGTATATGTATCTTTTGTTTTCTTCTTCTTATAAGGGGGAGGGGCTGTTACTGATATATTTTGGGGTATTTCTTTCCCCTTCCGTTCTATCTATTGTGCAGCGCTGATTGTAAACATGAGATACCATAGCTTATGCTTATTATGTATTGTACGCTGTGTAACGCCGGGGAGATAAAAAAGGCAAGAAACTACGAATCCCAGTACAGCAGGTTTCCTGGGTGTGACGTCACGTCCCGCCCATTTGTTTGGCGGGAAGGGCTGATTGATAATTGGTCACCGTCGGCGGGCACAGGACGAAAAGAAGTGCGGGAGCTGTGTGCTACTCGCTCAGCGGGAGTCACGGCGGTTTTCTACACACCTCTCCACTAAAAACACGAAACTTGAACACCAGCTAAAAAGACCAGGACTGGCCGCTCACGGGAGCTGGGACTACGTTATTCGGACCACTGAGAGGAGACGTCTTCGCGGGGGTGCCAAACCGGCTCAGGGCTGCAGTGACGGTAAGCATAGCTGCCAGTTTATTGGCCTGTTTCCATATCAGCTCTGTGTTTGGTTTTTCTCTCTTATTCATTTCACCTCGTGCTACTGCAGCGGCAACCTCCGGTTGTGGGCTTGTCGCGGCTGCACCATAATGCTGGGCTTCCATTTATTTCAACTGGAAGCTCACAGTGGTCTGTCATGTTCATACTGTAACGTGCACGGATAACAAGACACGCTGGCCGCTGGCTCGCAAGTCTGACCCTTTAGTCGAGCGGTCAGCGATGCCTCCTGCGGTGCGGGCGATACGGGTTCGCTTCCCGGCCGCGGCAGTTCCTGTGGTTGCGTTGTCCCCCGAATTCGCTACAAGACGTTCCACTGAAAAATTGTTTGGAAACCATGCTTCTTTTATTATTTTCATTCTGTTTAATTAGCATTATGGTGCTTAGATGCTGCAATCTGGGGCGTACAAGCACCCCCTGTTTGTATGCTTTTTCAAGTCGGGCTCGTCCGCTGCTGGTGGGTATTACTCACGCTCCAAGAGCAGCAGCTGTCTCTACCTCTGGAGCTGGCCCCATCAACATTGCGGCAGTTCATATCTCGTGTCAAGTCTCGTAATTTTCATCAAGAATAATCACCCATTAGCACTGTTGGGCTGTTAGGGCCATCAGGGCCTTCTCTGCTGGCTCTGTCACAATCACAATTTGTTTTTCATAGTTAAATTGAAGTATGCCTGAAATATGTCTGAATTCCATTACTCGTTTTCCCCTGGGGCTGAGCAGGGATTTCTACGTCATCTAAACGCACTGTAAACGTATATTTACAATGGAATGGAGAAAAAAAAGTTGCTCAATTTATGCAACACTGGTAAAACTGGACAACACATTTTTTCAAACGTTTTGGAAAAAAAAATTAGATTATGACAGACAATGTCAAGCTGAACACAAAAATAATTTCAGATTTGCTGTATCACGTAGGACTATGGAGAAACATTAAAATAACTTTTGTTGAGTTTAACATGTTTAATCGCATAATGATGCTGACACATTGTGGTAGTTCAACTGAGCTTAAAATGTTTTGCAGCAGATTTTCGTTTGTAGTGCCTTTCGTGTCGGTTTAACAATAGTCGGCCAGCACTATGGATCCAGTTGCCCTGACACCTCTTTTCCATGGTCGCAATGTCCTGGTGATACCTTTCACCATGTTCGTCACTGACTACCAAGATCAGCAGGGAAGAAGTCCAAGTGTGAATGCAGAAAATGAATTTTCAATGACATGTTGCACTTCATGATTTTGTATGCTTTAAGCATGTTGTCAAGCAGCTCAATGTAGTTTGGTGCTCTTTAGTTGCCAAGAAAATTCTCAACACCATCCTTAAATGCCTTCCATGCTATTTTCTATGGCTCCACTAGCAGACCTTCTAACTCTCTGTCAATGATGACCTGTCTGATTTGTGGACCAACACAAATGCCTTCCTTGATCTTGGCATCAGTTATGCTTGGAAATGTCTGTCTCAAATAACAAAATCCATCACCTTCTTTTTTCATTGCTTTCACAACATTTTTCATCAATTCGAGTTTTATATGAAGAGGATGCAGACACATCTTTGTTGGGTTGACAAGTGGTTTATGCGCCACACTTTTCTGCCCTGGAACAAAATGCTCATGGAGTGGCCAGTTCTTTTTAATGTAATGTGACTCTTTAGCACGGCTATCCATTCATAAAGGAAACAACAGTACTTTGTATATCTGAGCTGCATTCGTAGTAGCAGCGCCAGTACTTTTAGATCACCACAGATGTTCCAGTCATAGTTGTTGTACTGTATGTGTTTCAACAAAAGTTCCATGTTATCGTAGGTTTCTTTCATGTGTACTGCATAGCCAATGGATACTGAAGGGTGGACATTGCCATTGTGTAACTGGGCAGCTTTCAGGTTTAAGTTTGATGAATCTATAAAAAGACGCCATTGTTGTGGGTCATGCACACAACCCAAAGCCATGAACAATCCATCAATGTCGGTGCAGAAACAGAGGTTGTCAACCTGTGTAAATAAGTTTGTCAAATGTTCTTGAGGGTTCTGAAAGATAGAAATTTTTGTACCTGGTGACAGCAAACCCCATCCTTGCAATCTTGAACCAAGTAGTTCTGCTTTAGCTTTTGACAAATCTAAGTCCCTGACCAGGTCATTTAATTCTAGCATTGTTATCAGTTGAAGATAACGTTGTGCTACTGCAGCGGCAAGTAACGACACTGATCAGTTGTTGAACAGAAAGGGTTCAACAACTGATCAGTGTCGTTCGTGGTTCTGGTTCATGCATTGTGGCATCTTCATCTGCCTCGTCTAGGCTCCATGTCAGGCAGATTGGGATATTCAATAGATTTCTTATTTTTAGTAGAGGTTGTCAACCTGTGTAAATAAGTTTGTCAAATGTTCTTGAGGGTTCTGAAAGATAGAAATTTTTGTACCTGGTGACAGCAAACCCCATCCTTGCAATCTTGAACCAAGTAGTTCTGCTTTAGCTTTTGACAAATCTAAGTCCCTGACCAGGTCATTTAATTCTAGCATTGTTATCAGTTGAAGATAACGTTGTGCTACTGCAGCGGCAAGTAACGACACTGATCAGTTGTTGAACATAAAGGGTTCAACAACTGATCAGTGTCGTTCGTGGTTCTGGTTCATGCATTGTGGCATCTTCATCTGCCTCGTCTAGGCTCCATGTCAGGCAGATTGGGATATTCAATAGATTTCTTATTTTTAGTAGAGAAGCCAGATGCATTGGTCAGACAGAAGTAACAGTCCATCACAGGATCCCTCTGATCTCGCCATATCATTGGGACTGCAAATGGTACTGACTTCCGAGGACCTCTGAGCCAAGCTCTCAGGTTGACTGCACATGTTGCACAACAAATGTGAGGAGCCCAGGGTTTCTCTTGGTCACCAATTTTACATCCGAAGTAGAGCTCATAGGCTTTCTTAGGAAGTGCAGCCATGGTGTGTCTTTGAGCCTTACGTGTATACTCGCCACAGATGTAACAATGTATCGCAGCTGCTGCAACATTGACGAGACATTTCTGCTGTATTAAATTTTCCTGAACACAATAAATCCTATTGTTCTGTATACTCCCTATGCTATTGCATGAAAAGCATGTGCATCAACATGCATCCAAACAGCATCTGTGACTAAGCATGCCCAGGCATACCTACGACAACATTTGCATAGCACTTACACTGAGTGCATGCTTGGACTGACCAAAACAGCTTGCTTTGTGGGCAATATACTAGTAGACTTAAAATATTATGGGAAATAAAAAAAAAAAAGGTTATATTTTTAAAACAATTTTGAGGGGATTTTCGTGATCAACAGCCCAAAATCCATAAAATACACCCGAAAGTGTTCAGGAAGCAAAATCTTCATTGTCCAGTGAAATGATGTGACATTTACCAAAAAAGAAACGTGATTTCTAACTAGTTTTAAAATATTCAGTTTGTACTCGCACAGTTTACCTAAAGTGACTCATTAACTGTGATTGCTGTAGCAATGATTTTGTGATATTTGGACCAGTTCCAGACAGAGGGAGGTCTACAAACTGCTTGCAAACTGGTGGGCTATTTGCACTGGATTCTTATACACACTACACCATGTGAACACAACATACTGAGTCTTTTTGTTTGACTCTTGTCTGAAACGTGTCTTTTTGCTAAAAGTGTGGCTTCGTTTCGAGTATACTGCCACTTTATCTCAGGGTGAGTCAGTGGTTCGTTGCTCCATATCGTCTCTTTTCATTGGTTCATGCAGTGACAAAGTTTGGTACAGGCGAGCCCTCGACTGCTCTCGCCATCAAATCAATATAGGCCTTGCTCTCCAAAGACGGAAAGCTCTAAAACTGGAAAAATCGGGAACAATTTGTTGTCATTTCTATCATGTACTTGCATACATAAAAGAAATGAAATTTCATTTCCGCTAGGCCGCAGCAGTGCAACACAAAAGATAAAAAGCACATATCCAAAAATGACACCACCAAAAAATACAGAAACGGAGGGAAAAAAAAAGGATTTAGCGGTGATGCCAACCTTGCTACATTTTTAGTAAAACATTTAAAAAAGAAAAAGTAAATGAACTTTTGTAATAAGCTGTGCTATTGCTGGTATCAGTAGGGGAGAGGAGGGTTGCAGCTCCACACCGCAGCAAAAAACAACAGTAACACATGGCAAAGTAAAAAAATAGCACAGAGGTTGCCAGTTCTTGACATTTTACAAATTCTTCTCTTAAACTAAACGTTTTGGGTTAGTGTTGACCGATTACTGGCTTGAACAGAGACCTGCTTACCTTCTGCGATATATTGGATGTCACCAAATTTCCTGCTTTTAAATTCGGATAAAACCGAGATGCTGGTCATTGGCCCTGCTAGACACAGACACCAATCGGATCAAGTAACGACAACAATCGACAACTCTGTGGTTTCATAAAGTGTGGCAGCCAAAATTCTTGGTGTTACGTTTGATCCCAGCCTTTCCTTTAATAAGCACATTAAAGAAATCACCAAGACTGCCCTTTTCACTATGTAACAGCTAAAATTCTGTTTTTTCTGTCCATGGCTGACGCAGAGACTCTAATATATGAATTTGTTTCATCCCGCCTTGCTTACTGTAATGTTCTGTTTTCAGGTCTGCTTAATCTAGGAAATTTGACCATATTACACCAATTCTTGCCTCCCTTCATTGGCTTCCTATCCATGTTAGATCAGAATTCAAGGTGCTCCTGCTGACTTATAAAATCCTAAAGGGGCTTAGCCATCTTACCTGTCTGATCTCCTTAAACCATACATTCCACCTCGAGCTCTTCGCTCTCAAAATACAGGGCTCCTGTGTGTACCCAAAGTTAAAAAGAAGTCAGCTGGTGGCAGGGACTTTTCCTATTGGGCTCTGTTCTGTAACAATAGGAACTATTGTTAGGAACCATTGTTTAGTTCCTTGTTTACACAGGGGTCGTTTAGGTTGTTGCACCTGGAATAACGGACCGAGCGTGATGCATAACCCTACGTGCCGAAGTTATTATTAAAGTTTATAGCCCCATGGGGTGGAAACGAGTTGTAACGTCTCATTAGTAGAAGGTAACAACACACTTAAACATGTTCTTGTTGAATAAACTGCCTGCTGCTATCAGATAATCGGAGTCTGAGTCCATTAAATCCAAACTTAAAACTCATCTTTTTACCTTAGCCTACAATTAGTTGCCTTTAAGTTGAGAGCTTCACCACCTGTACTGCATGGCGGGTCGGTTTCTGTCTCAATGAATTTATCAAACACTGTTCTGCCGATGAGATTATAGCGTATAGATTGACTATTGCAGACTTCTCTTCTTCTTCTTCTCTTCTATGTCTTTTCTCGCTCTCTGAATGATGTCTTCTCCTTTCTCTTCATCTGTGTGTGAAGGGTGTGATGCGAGTCTCCCTTGTGTGCATGTGCCGTCTGTCGTCCTCCCAGGTCTACATAGTGATGGTGGTCACGTGGCTCGGGTCCTGGGCTGTTCCGGTGGTTTCTGGACACTGCTTGGCATCCTCATCAGATTCTTCATATGTCTTATAATTCTGTTTTCCTCTTTCAGTGTTGTATTGTGTAAATTGTATAAACACAACATCCATTGCACGTTGTCCATTTTGGGAGAGAGGTCCCTCCTCTGTTGCTGTCCGTGAGGTTTCTTCCTATTTTTCCTCCCTGTTAGTTTTTTTTTTTTTTAAGGAGGAGTTCCTTATCCGATGAGAGGGTCTAAGGACAGGTTGTTGTGTTGCTGTAAAGCCCCTTGAGGCAAATTTGTGATGTTGGGCTATATAAATAAAACTGACTTGACTGGCTGTGACATTGGCTCGGATCAATTTTGACCCTTGATTCAATGCTTCCTCACACCAGTTATATTGTTGGGCTTTCTTATAAGACCAACATGCTTCAGGTCCCATGATGACTTTGCTATAACATGAAGGCAGAACTTGAGTCGGCTAGTCCAAAATAAATGCTTGTATATTGACAGCATTAAGGCCTGTCAACATAGTCAGCCCTGTCTTTATCGGCTTCTTTGTCAAGGACAGTTTCCGATAAGCTCATTATACTGTCTTTTAATCCACTTGCGTGTGTGTGTGTGTGTCTGTGCAGCTGCACATTCATGCATGTGCAAGTGTGTGCAGATGTGACTATGTACAAGTGTGTTGTGGATGAATATGCATCATTAGGACTGGCTTGACCTGGTGAGCTTGATGACAAGTGTGTTGCGTCTCCGTCAGGGACTACGCTTAAGCTGGTTGTCAGATACAGCAATAATGTCAGGTGACTTGTGGACAATGAAAGTCAACTGTCCTAAGTAGCTTCCTATTAAAAACCAAAAAACTTGCAAGTTTTCCTGCAAAAAACTGCAAATTCAGGCTGAAAAAAAAAACAAAATAAAAAAAACATGAATCTGCATTCATATTGTCCTCATTGTTAATTTAGAAAAATTCCCCACCCAGGACTGATGTAGCAATTGGTAATGGTAAGTTGTTACCCCAATGGGGCGGCTATGACTTTTCATTTTGTTAGGTTATTGTGGTTGGAGGATCAAACCAATAATGTGGTTTTAGTCCTGGTGGGATTTGAAATAATTAATGCTATAATGTGTGCCATGGCGAGCAATTCATTGTTTGCTTCCTCTCCTTGAGGGGACATTTACAAAGACATATGAAATAAAAAAGCACTGTTTATACACTCAGCACTGTTCACTCTGTTGCAGTCACTTGGCTTTGGAGACCATTCTGTGTGTGTGTGTGTGTTCAAAGAGAAGCAATTTGTTATTCTCAAGTTAGTCTTGGCTGCCTAGCACCCGCTCTGCTCAGCAGGGATTAGGCGCACACACACACACACACACACACACACACACACACACACACACAAATACCTTCTATCTTGAGCCTTAGCGAGAGGTTGTAGCAATACAGGCGGCAGGACAGTAAGGTCTGGTAAAAAGTCCCATTCAGAGGTGCATAGAGAGGGAGAAAGAGGAAGAGAATCAGAAAGGGGGGATATGATCAGCTGTCATCAGTGTGGTGAGTGCTATTGGCTGCCTTGGTTTTTGATTGTAGGCATTAGGTATCCCATTGAATGTAAGCAGGAGTGTGGATGGGCTGGGTGCATCCGTGCATGGCTTTATTGTGTGTAAGTGGTCTGTGTGCATGCCTTCCTATAGGTTTTAAAGCCATCTGATGTGCGATGGTGCGGCCAACTCTACTTTTTACCGCGGTGGTTCCTCTGACTGCAGATTAATTTGCCATATTGAGGAAAACATGATTGTGTTAAACCCGGTTTCACACCTGTCTCTTTTGTATGGCATACCAACGACAGGGTCGTGTCGGCTTATATTTGATCATCTGGATTCGTATGGCTTCGGTGTCACATAAGTTGCTTTTCACAGTTATTTTTGTTTTGTTGTTTCGCTCATAGTTTACACGGCCTCCAACAGCAGCACAGGAAAGTGTCCGACTGATGGCAATATGTTTTACTATACCAACAGCAGCCTCACTGCTGATGTGTTTGTTGGAAATAACATGGTAGCTATGCTCTGTATGGTGCAATACAGAGCACGGATACTGCAGAGCTCATCCAAGTTTGCCGCTTCAGAGCCTGCAAGACAATGAAGCAGGTATCAGTCACTATGAGGAGTCTCCAGCTATCCGTCTTCTTTTCTTCTCTCACTCATTTGGACCTGGCAGGCAAAGACAACAATGGAATGTATTCATGTACTGCTATCAATACATTGTTGGACAGTCACACACCTTAAAGAACTTTTTTTTCACTGACTTTACCTGCCAAGTTCTTCATATTCAGCTCATAGCTCGCTCGCTCATCAATTCTATTGATTTATTTTATTTTTTAATCTAGGATTAGTAAGAATTCATTCTGCATACTGGCTCTACTAAGAGTATTTTGGCTATTTCCCAGGCCTTTGGTATTGCTTGTGTGTGTGTGTGTGTGTGTGTGTGTGTACATTTACAGTATAAATGTCCATGCATTACAGGTGTAGATTCGTGTTTACTCACCTTCCCTGTGTAGTGTCCTACATGGGTCCATGGCCAGTGTGAATTTACATTTTGATTGCATAATCTCTGGTGTTGTGACTTTGGCTACGGCACGTATGTGAGTTGAGAGGAGATTGGACTGTATATCTGGCTGGGTGATGGCTGCCGTTTAGCACCAAAACAAACTGTGGGGAGGCTAACTGGATTAGTGTAAGGCGGTTTAACGATCATGCAACGGCTTCAGCGAGGATGATACTGGCCTCTTTCACTCCAAATATGATTAAGGCTGAGGGTGAATTTGGATCAATATCTTCTATTTTAAATAAACTGCTTTACTTTAGGATAAATATCAATGAGGCACAGTGAAATACTAACTGCTGAATATAGATTATTTTACACACAGAATTAAGATAAAGGTAATTGTTATTGAAAAATGATATGAATTAAAAATACCATAGAAAGTTAGACTATATAAAAAGTAAAATCAGAATTGGTATTATTCGCCTAATAAGTTTCCTCATTTTGACTTTTTTTTTTAACCTGTGGACAACAAGAAAATTAAGGAGTACAAAGATGAATAGGTATAATCAAAAAAATCACAATATGAAAAGCTGAGAGTAAGATCAATATGTGACAAAAAGTAAATATACATTAAAGCATATTAAATTGAGTCACTTCATCATCCAGCACATCATTTAAGAATTGTTTGACCCTGTTTCAGGTGTTTTCCTGAAACTGCATCCAGTAATGCAATCCTGGCCTCAACTCCAATAGTATCTCCACAACATGAGCCGACTAGGCAGCCATGGGGTGATGCCATCTAAAAGACAAGTGTGGATTTGCGGGCCATACACAGGCAGAGATAATTTTATCAATCAAAGACTCAAATAGAGACGCATACCTTGAAAGGACTTCCTGCTGCTCAAGAGGTCAGTGGTAGGACTGAGTGGTGAACAAAAAGAAGGGTCTGTTGGTGTTGAAGTGAGAGAGAGGACAGAGGAGAGAGCGATACCGGAAGGAGCAAGATATGATTGTCTCTTGCTGAATTTCTACCATTTTCACGATACCCCCTGCACACATAAAATAAAGTGGCGGAAGGAGTTTTTTTTTTTAACTGAGGACTCCAAAGGACAGAGGTGCTGCTTGTTCACTTCAGACTGCCAATGTTTCTCCTGTGATCTTTATCCAAGGGAAGAGATTGCTTAAGTTGCTGCCTCACTGCTGCTTTCACAAGATTTCAGTGCTACCTCCCATCCACACACACAGCTATCAACAATAAAGACAAGGAACACACAACCAAATCCACATGCACACACTTGCATAGAAAGAAATTTTCCTCTTTCACAAATATTCAAATGTTTCACTTGCATCACTTGTTCCTTCTGTAACTATGGTTATACGGTAATTATTCATGGACTTTGAGTATAAAAGGAGAGTGCAGCTCCATTGTCAGGCAGAGGTGGGAGGTACATGGCACAGCTTCACTCGTGTCGATCCGTTTACGCCCTTCATCCCAACTTGCTCCCTGGGTAGGCTTTGGCCAAAGGGGAAGCCCTTACCTGACTGAACTCCGTGCAAGGGCGTCACAAAAAGTGGGTGGGACAAGTCCCTACCAGTTTTAAAAATTATGAGTTTAGACACACCTACTTTTACCATGTTTTTACCATGTCAAAAATCAGTGCATCGGTCTAACCACTTGGCGCTCTTTTCAGAGCTTCATTATCAAATCCATCCCGCTTGCTTATTGAGAGAATGCCCAAATCCGGGAACTTCCATACGACATTTTCATTGCTGCCTTGAACTGTGCCTCAGTCCATAAGGTTGGTGGTTGTGTCAGGAAGGCATCTGACGTAACAGTTTGTGGATCGACAAGACCATATGGGATCGATCGAGGCCTGGGTTAATAATGGCCACCATTGGTGACCACAGGGTACTATTGGAAACTATAAAACATGCTGTGGTGACCCCTGAAAAACAGGGAACAAGTCAAAAGAAGAAGTTTCCACTGCTACTTTGCACCCAGGCAGATTCTCAAATAGCACGCACACACACATACACACAAGCACTAGTCATTGATACCCAAATGCCAGGTAGCCGAGTTAAGGGGGCTTGCACTGTCACCAAAAAATGTTCAGGAAATTGTTAACTTACCAAAAATCAAAGCTTGGAATTTAACCAAATGTTTGTATTTTGTTACAATGTCTCTATATTGACTGACAGCAGCCACTCTGTTCGGTCGGTTAGCTAACTGTTAAGAAGTGCAAACGCCAGCTAACGTTAAGATTAACGTTAGCAAAATAGTGAAAAGATGAGGAGGGAGGCTAGTTTTCATTTGATTGTTACTGTAGACTGGTCTATTTATTGGCTGACAATCTTTTGGTTTGATATGTTTGTTCCCCCAGACAACATGGGCATGGGGAGTCGTTCCCCCCCCCCAAAGAAGAGCAAAGTAGGTCATCACTAGTAGTAATCAGTTATCTTCAACTAACTAACAGCCGAATCCCTTGTTATGGCCAGGGGCTTCTCGTTTTGATAATAACGGCCTGGCTGGTCCATGTATAAACTGGGTCACAAAACTGTTTGCAATTGCCATGAACGCAGTGTTGATTTCTGTCACTCGAGCTACTTCGATCTGAAAAGAGAGCTCAGCTCACGTGCATAGGTTGGCTTGCGCATAATATGAACGATGTGTGAACAAAATTAGGAATTGCCCTCCCCCAGCAGATAGTTGCCAACTCTGGAGTATTCAGCGCACCATTATCTAGATGTTAACCAATTTTAACTGTTTATTTACTGTTCACATACATAGACAGTCACATCAAGTCACAGTAAGACAGTCTGCGTTGCTTTCCCCATTATTATTTATTTTACACTGATGTGCCAGTTGACTGATATTCTACTTTTTGAGGAGCAATTTTTGGCTTACTGCTTGAGACTTTAGGTATTCCAAATTTGCAATATTACAGCCTGGTACTTCAGAGTCAGTTGTATTTACATTTACTGTGACTTACTGGTTGTTATATTGATGCCTTTTGTCATGAAATGTTGCCCTAAATATTTATGTGGAGTGCTTCTCGGTAGCATTGTTGTGTGTAAACAAAGCCACCAAGATAACTGGATAACAACATAATCTAGCTTTGAGACACAGGCCTCAGGTCCTGGTGATTGTTCACAGTAGTAGAGATGACTGGAAGATGAAATGTAGTTTATTGGAGAGCGCACAGGGGCACTGTGAATACAGTTGTCCTCTCCACTTTACTCATGGATAACAAAGAAATTCATTTAAAGTTGTTTTAAGATAAATGTTGTTTGATATGATAAATTGTCTTTTCTGCAAAATAACTTCAATTAAAATCCTTAAAATCACATCTACTCCATTTCCTCATTAACATATCATGAATATGCAAATTATTCCCACCCTCAATTAAAATCTCCCCCACCACTCAGCAAGCGGTAATATGTTATGCTGAGTTCTGCCTGCCCGCTGAGAATTGCATGCCTGAATAATGCAGCCACACTAACTTTTTATTTCTGGAGATTTATGAATCAAATGGTTTAACCAGCACATATTTTGGGCCCTTTTGGTTCAGCAGTGTGAATTTCATACATTTAATAATGACCTAAGCTGAAATAATAGGTGATGGGTTATTGGGCAGGAACAATCAGTTCGGCCGACCAACGAAACACGGAAAACTGGTAAACACGGAAGTGGGAGTTTCCCTATTGGCCATGCATCAGTGCAGCAATTCGCACGCTAACAAATGCAAAATATTGCTGCTTGTGGGTACTACTGAAACGCCTCATTGCAAAAAAAGTCCAATTCACAAACACCAGCGCTAATAGTCAAACGCAGTTGGAGTGAAAATTGTTAGTGTCTTCAGAGTTGGTGGTAACTAAAGCATTTTTATAAGGGTTGTCACGCCCAGACTTTCCAAGTGATCATGGCACAGTGATTATAGCCAGGTAATTATGTCATATAAAAATAAATTGGCCCTTCCAAGAATCACCACCTTAACATGGTGGAGGGGTTTGGGTGTCCCGGTGATCCTGGGAGCTGTGTTGTTGGGGGCAATAGCTCCTGGTAGGGTCTCCCAAGGCAAAGTGGTCACGGGAGGGGCCAAACTAAGAGTGATACCCAAGAAACCAGATGAAATTACAACAGCAGAGCTGCAGCACCTTGCCCAGAAAAGGGAAACCGGGGCCCCCTCCTGGAGCCAGACCTGGGAAGGGAGATCGCTGTTGAGCATCTGGTGGCTGGGCCTTAGCCCATGGAGCCCGGTTGGGACCAGCCCAAAAAAGCAACACGGAGCCACAACCCCGTGGACCCACCACCCGCGGGGATGAGCATTGGGGTAGGGTTCAATGCAGGCTGGGAGGCAGGCAAAAGCGGGGACTGGGCCTGCTGACTTCTGGCATCGCAGACTGGTCCTCGGGATGTGGAATGTCACCTGTCTGGCAGGGAAGGAGCTTGAGTTGGTGCGGGAGGTGGAGTGGTACCAACTATACTGCTCAAAAAAATAAAGGGAACACATAAGCAATGCAATGTAGCTCCAAGTCAATCACACTTTTGAGATATCAACCTGTCCAGTTAGGAAGCAACACTGATTTGTGAATCAATTTCACCTGTTGGTAAATTGTCTAATTTCCACCAGGTGGAAATTAGACAATTTGCAAGACAACCCCTATAAAAGGAATGGATTTGCAGGTGGTGGCCACAGACCATTTGCCTGTCCTCATCTTTTCTGGCCGATCGTTGGTTAGTTTTTCATTTTGCTAGTGCCCTCACCACTAGAGGTGGCATGAGGCGGTATCTGCAACCTACAGAAGTTGCTCAGGTAGTGCAGCTCATCCAGGATGGCACATCAATGCGTGCTGTGGCAAGAAGATTTGATGTGTCTCCCAGCACAGTGTCCAGAGCATGGAGGAGGTACCAGGAGACAGGCCAGTACACCAGGAGACGTGGAGGGGGCCGCAGGAGGACAACAACCCCGCAGCAGGACCGCTATCTGGTCCTTTGTGCAAGGAGGAGCACTGCCGGAGCCCTACAAAACGACCTTCAACAGGCCACTAATGTGCAGGTTTCTGCTCAAACAGTGAGAAACAGAATGCATGAGGATGGTATGAGGGCCCGACGTCCACAATTGGGGCCTGTGCTCACAGCCCAACACCATGCAGCCCGATTGACCTTTGCCAGAGAACATCTTGGTTGGCAGATTCGCCATTGGCGCCCTGTGCTCTTCACAGATGAGAGCAGGTTCACACTGAACACATGTGACAGACGTGAGAGAGTCTGGAGACGCTGTGGAGAACGTTCTACTGCCTGCAACATCCTCCAGCATGACCGGTTTGGCGGTGGGTCAGTGATGGTCTGGGGAGGCATATCCTTGGAGGGCCGCACAGACCTCTACGTGCTAGCCAGAGGTACCATGACTGCCATTAGGTACCGGGATGAGATCCTCAGACCCATTGTCAGACCATATGCTGGTGCAGTGGGCCCTGGGTTCCTGCTCATGGATGACAATGCTCGTCCTCATGTGGCCAGAGTGTGTCAGCAGTTCCTGTATGTTGACGGCATTGATGCTATGGACTGGCCTGCACGTTCCCCAGACCTGAATCCAATCGAGCACCTCTGGGACATCATGTCTCGTACCATCCGCCAACGCGATGTTGCACCACAGACTGTCCAGGAGTTGACCGATGCCCTGATCCAGGTCTGGGAGGAGATCCCTCAGGAGACCATCCGTCGTCTCATCAGGAGCATGCCCAGACGTTGTAGGGAGTGCATACAGGCACGTGGAGGCCACACACACACTACTGAGCCTCATTTTGAATCGTCTTGAAGAATTTCCACAGAAGTTGGATCAGCCTATGTTCTCATTTTCCACTTTGATTTTGAGTATGATTCTGAATCCAGACCTTAATGGGCTAATGCTTTTTATTTCCATTGATCATTCTTAGGTTATTTTGCTCTAAACACATTCCTCTGTCTAATAAATAAAGATTTTCAGCTGAAATATTTCATTCATCGAGGTCTATATTGTGTTTTTAGGTGTTCCCTTTATTTTTTTGAGCAGTGTAGATGGTTTTGGGCTCATCTCCACACATAGCATGGGCTCTGTAACCAAATTTCTGGAGAGGGGCTAGACTTCACTTTTCCAGAGTTGGCCAAGGTGACAGGTGCCGGTTGGGTAATAGTTCTCTTCGAGAACTACTACCCTGTTACTTGTTCTTAGCACTTATTGTATTCACTCATTTAAAAAAAAAATCTTTCTTGCGCTTTTACTTTAGCACTGGTTTTGCTCTTAGATGCTTGTTTAGATGCACTTATGACCTCTGATGGTCACTTTGCATAAAAGCGTCAGTTAAATGACTGTAATGTAATGTGGGTGTGGGGATACTCACAAATCCCTGGTTGAGCAATGCCATGTTGAAGTTCTCCCCAGGGAATCAGAGGGTTGCCTCTATACGACTGCGAGTCGCTGGGGGGGGGGGGGGGGGGCTCGGCTCTGACTGTTGTGTATGCTTATGATCCGAATAGCAGTTTGGAGAATCCAGCCTTCTTGGAGTGTCTGGGTGGTGTCCTGGATAGGGTTCCATCTGGGGACTCTATAGTTCTGCTGGGGGACTTCAACGTTCACGTGGGCAATGATGGAGAAACCTGGAAGGGCGTGATTGGGAGGAACGGCCTCCCCGATCAGAACCCGAATGGTGCCTTGTTATTAGGGATGCCCCCCGAAACCCGGTTCTAAACGGGAACCGGTTCTAAATTAGTAAAAACCGGAGCATTTTTATGATCGTTTTCGGTTCTGCTGTCGGTAGTCGGTAGGTACTCGAGAAATCATGGAGTGAGATTTATATTGTGGCAATTGTGTTTTTCGAGGAATTTAAACGTCGCGAACATAATCTTGTTTGCCGTTTTCTCCATCTCTCTGTCTCTCTCTCTTACTGCGCGAGGGGCGGGGCTGTGCTGTGCTCCGCACACTCGCTGATACACGCGTAGACAGCTCTGCTCAAGGGCTCATCATGGCGGAGAGAACTAAACGTTCAAAAGTTTGGGTATATTTTTCAAAAGTCGATGACAACAACGCTCGTTGCCACAAGTGCAACAAATCATTTGCCAGTAAGGGTGGCAATACAAGCAATCTGTCGAAACATCTTTTGTCGAAACGTGGTATTAATCTGCAGAAATGCGGCGTTTTCCACTGCTTTGCTCGTAGTGTTCCATCCACGTCCCCTGCAGGTAAGCCGTATGAGCCATAGATACGGAGTTAGCTAGGCTAATAGCCGGGGACACTATAAGTCAGGAGAGATCACGACTCCTGCCGGAGAAGGCAGATATGTTGATTTTTCTGCAGAAGAACTGTTAGGATAATGTTCTAGGTTCTTGTTTGTTTGAACTTCCGTTAGCCTTTTGCTGTAAAAAATTATTTTTAATATATTTTTTTTCTTTATCTGTATCTACTTTTATTTTTTATCTTATTTGTTGTTTAATGTTGATTATAAAGTCTATAATTCAGACGCATTTAAAACATTGCTGCTGCTGTTGCTGCTGAATAAATAATATTTGTTTATATTTATATAAAGTTATATAATAGAATAATAAAGCAATGTCGATTCTGTTCTTAATTGTCTTTTTTTCTTGCATAATAATAAAAAAGAACCTATAAGAGTATCGATAAAGTACCGAACCGATAAGCAATACCGATAAGAGTAGTAGTATCGATAAAATCCTAACGATACCCATCCCTACTTGTTATACTTCTGTGTGAATCATGGATTGGCCATAATTAACACCATGTTCAAACATAAGGTAGTTCATAAGTGTACTTGGTACATCGTAGGCTGAAGATCAATGACGGAATATGTGGTCGTATCATCAGATCTGCAGCCGTATGTTTTGGACACTCGGGTGAAGAAAGGAGCAGAGCTGTCAACTGATCGCCACCTGGTGGTGAGTTGGATCGGATGGCGGGAAAGGCTGCCGGACAGGCCTGGAAAACCCAAACGTGTAGTGAGGGTGAACTGGGAACATCTGGTGAAGGCCCCTGTCCGTAAGGTCTTCAACTCCTACCTCCAGAAGAAGTGCTCGGATATCCCGAGGGAGGCTGGGGACATGGAGTCTGAGTGAGCCATGTTCAAAGCCTATATTGCACATGTGGCAGGTAGGAGCTGTGGTCATAAGGTCATTGGTGCCTGTTGAGGTGGCAACCTAAGAACCCCCTCTACCGGCGGTGAGGGAAGCCGTCAGGCTGAAGAAGGAGGCCTTTCAGGCCTGGTTGGCCCAGGGGTCGCTGAAGCAGTAGACAGGTAAGGGAGGCCAGAAGAGCTGTGGCTTCAGTGGTCGCAGAAGGAAAAATTTGGGTATGGGAGGAGTTCGGTGAGGCTATGGAGAAGGACTTTCGGTTGGCCTCAAGGAAGTTCTGACAAACCATCCGGCGACTCAAGGAGGGGAAGCAGGGATTGACTAAGGCTGTGTTCAGCCAGGGAGCAGAACTGCTGACCCGGACTGGGGATGTTGTCGGGCAGTGGAAAGAACACTTTGAGGAGCTCCTGAACCCGGCTAACATGTCCTCAGTGGAGGAGGTATAGTCTGAAGACTTGGGGGAAGCCCAGCCCATATCCCTGGCAGAGGTCTCTGAGGTAGTTAAGAAGCTCCTTCGTGGTAAAACGCCGGGTGTGGATGAGATTTGCCCTGAGATGCTCTGGACACTGTTGGGCTGTCTTGGCTGACACACCTCTTCAGAGTCGCATGGAGATCGGGGACAATACCTGTGGTGGTTCCCATATTTAAAAAAGGGGACCAGAGGATGTGCTCCAATTATCGGGGCATCACACTGCTGGGCCACATTTCTCTGGGGTAAGAGTACATCTGTTACCACATCACAATGGCAACAGATGTACTCTATTGCAACTGTTCCTCAATTCTCTGTGAATAGTACACATGGCCATTGTAACTCTAGTTAATGGTCACAGCTATTTGCATACAAAACCAATCATTGGTTTCATTCATTATGCCACTGTATTGTTTGTAAGGGTGGTGATACCTGCAGTCAGTTGAGACTGACAAGGTCACTTGGATGAGTAATGAAACGTTTCTCCCAGTACATGTTGTGTCCAGATAGCTGATTCACCTTTCTGTGATCCTATATTGTCCAATCCCTGATCCAGATTCTGCTTCCAATGTGGGTAGATGGCGGTGTGAATTCATATTTGCAGCTACCTCACCCAGTTCTGGTGTGGGAAGATGGCGGCGCGAATTAATATTTGTGGCGGCCTCACCCAGTACCATCTATGCAGTGTCTTTGTCCACGTCTGTGTCTAAGTTTTGTCTGGGAGAACTGGTGCTGGATCGGCTGGGAGAGCTTGGTCTGCTTTGTCCTGTGGGCCCAGGGATCACAGCCCTGCCCGGAGCTGCGCCCAAGGAGGTAACGCCGAGGGCGGTCTGACAGGATTCGGAAGCGGGGCAGGCTAAGCTAACTGCTCGCCCATACAGACCGGCAGTTCCAATAACTCCGAGGGAGGTCTGGCGGCGGCCTCGCCTGGCACTGACTTTAGTGTTTTTGTCATCGTCGTGTGGAGTGCGGGGAAGTGTGTCGAGGGTGTCTGGCTGGGAGAGCTGGTGTTGGATCTGCTGAGGGAGCCTGATCTGCTACGTCCGGTGAGCCCAAGGACCACAACCCCTGCACGGAGCTGCGCCCGAAGAGGAAACACCAAGGGCGGTCTGACAGGATGTGGAAGCGGGGCAGGCTAAGCTAACTGCTAGCCCATGCAGATTGGCAGTTCCAACAGTCATCCTGGCTGGCATTCGTTCCATTGGAGAGTGATTTTTTAAAAAAAAAAATTTTTTTTTTAGTTTGGATAGATGTGTTAGTTTGAATGTGTTCTTGTAGTTATTGGATATGTGTTTTTGTCTTTGTGTTGCACTGCTCTGGGATGGGGAAAACCTGTCTTTGTTTATTTCATGTACTTGTGTACATGAAATGAAATGACTGTTCCTGATTCCTGAAGGTATATGATAAAACAAAAAAATAATTACTGTAGGTCTGTACTTGTGATTGTATGTGGGTGCTTGTGTATGAGTGAAAATACTTGTGTGTGTGTGTTTAACACAGGTTTAAACCTCTTTTATTTTTCTTTGAAGCAGCTGATTCAAAGTAACTTGTTAATTTGTCGATTTCCTTACATTTTCCTCTGTGCTGCAGTAACAACAAATGCAACCGAATCTTTGAAATTTGATCTTGTTTTCTTATTGATATAGAAAAGGCGCTATCACACAAATTCACTGAATCTGTGCTAAGGACACTTCTCTTCAGAAATGATTTTTTTTTTCTGAGACTAATCTCACAAACTAACCGAGAATATCTGCTTGTATGAATACAGCAGAGTCTTCGTAATGTAATCTGAACACCCGTCTTTGTCCTTTGATGACAGTGGGGCTTGTTTTGAATTATGGAGTGGAGCCAAGAGAAAGCAAACAAAGGCAGAGTTGCACCGTCTCAAAGAAAAAAGACACATGCTTGAAAAGCACATGAAAATCTGCTGGACCAGGGAGAGACAGGAGGGAAACCCTGATGATCAAAGATGAGAAACAATATGAGAAATGGATGGCTGAAAATGGACACGGCACAATAAACTCAAGACTTCACTCATGAGACACTGAATAACAGGAATGACCATATGGGAGAGGAGAGGGTGAGGGTAAAGTCTTGTCTTTCTGTCTGTCCACAAAAAAATTTGAAAATAGAGTAACATATTTGGATGCAGTATATGTAGGCTTCAGGATGGTTGTAAGTTAGGGGTGGTGTCTCAAAAAGTAATGATTTTCATGCTCTAGTTTTCAGAGTGAGGGTTTTTAAAAAAAAAAAATTAAGCCATGTATATATGCTTTCCATCCAACCATGACATCTTTGGTTCCAGCTCTGATCATAGCTGAAAAATGTTCGAACACACTAGCCTTTTGCAGAAGAGCTCAATGGAGATGATGAGCATGAAGAAGCCAAATGAATAAAAAATATACATTAAAGAAATTATTTCCAGCAGCAGTTTGTTTTTAAATGATTCTGTTCCACTGTCGGTGCAAAGAATAGAATTTCACAATACAATTTAGTTTTTATATCAGCTCAGCGTGTCAAATCTAAATCAACAAGGAAGTACCCCGAAAAATTAGCAAAACTAATGCCCTTAAAATCAAAGGACTTCACGGATGAGAGAGTAGGGGCTGGAAAAATAAAATTGACCGATATTTATACCATTGATTTAGTCTCTGAAGGAGGAAACATTAAAAGTGAGCCATTTCTGCAGGCATATTTCAGCTCAGTGTAGAAAATTTGCAAATGACTGAAACCTTAGGCAGTCAGCTGGTAGTACAACTGGGTGATAGATGGATCTACCAAATCCTCCTCTCCACACTCGCTGAACTCTGCCCTCCGCTGGTTCATGTCCTACCTCTTTTTAGAGTAGCTTGGAGAGATGTGTTCAAACCATCTGGTTTATCCACAGGGGTGCCTCAAGGGTCAATGCTCGGTCCCCTTCTCTTCTCAATATACACCACCTCATTTGGTGCAATCATCTGCTCCCATGGTTTCTCATACCATTACTATGCTGACGATACCCAGCTCTTCATATCATTCCTGCCAGATGACCTCACAGTGTTGGCACGGATATCGTCATTCCTTGCTGATATCTCTGCATGGATGAAATAATGCCACCTTCAGCTTAACCTATCTAAGACTGAGCTCCTTGTCATCCCAGCCAGTCCATCCATACAACAACAGATCAATATCCAACTCGGATCAACCCAACTCATGCCCACAAAGTCTGCCCGAAACCCGGGTGTCATGATTGATGATCAACTAACCTTTAAGGTTCATGTGGCCTTGATTGCTCGGTCGCGCCGATTTGCCCTGTACAACATCAGGAAAATTAGACCCTATCTGTCTGAGCATGCAGCACAACTCCTGGTACATGCTCTTGTAATATCACACATTAATTATTGCAACTCCTTACTGGCAGGTCTCCCTGCATGCACTTTCAAACCTCTGCAAATTATCCAGAACGTGGCAGCACATCTGGTCTTCAACCAACACAAAACAGCACATGTCACTCTGCTGTTCATATATCTCCACTGGCTCCCAGTTACTGCCCACATCAAATTCAAAACAGTAACTAAAATGGCTGCCGCCTACCTGAACTCCTTCATTCAGGTCTACACTCAGTCCTGCTCACTACAACCTGCCAATGAAAGGCACCTGGCACTTCTGCCACAATGGGGCCCTAAGTCCCTAGCTAGAGTCTTCTCTTCTGTAGTTCCCTGGTGATGGAACGAGTTACCAAACTCCATTCAATCCACTGAGTCCCTCTCCATCTTTAAGAAGACGCTAAAGACCCAGCTCTTTCAAGAACACCTCTCAACCTGATGGTATTAATAAAAATACAACAAAAAAAATGCTTCTATGTATTGCCTTTGTACACTGCCTGACGATATCTATGTCCTATTAGACTTAAACCTAGTTATTTGGCACTTACTTGCATTGTTGTCTCCTGACCAGATCCTTGCTTGTGTTGTATTAACTCTCAGATGTACGTCGCTTTAGATAAAAGTGTCTGCCAAATGAAATTATAACATTGTAACATTCTAAGATGGATTATGGATATATCTGGGTAATATATAAATATATGATATATAATGACCCAGATATATCGATAACGTAATATTGACATCATGATATGACACTCAAGTTCACCTGAGTTTTGGTTATCTTAAAAATTACCAAAGTAGTTTTGCCTCTAATGGTGCTAAAAAGCAGCAGGTCCTCGTATTGTTTGTATCACATTCTTCCAGCACGCACATGAGGACGAACATGCACACCACGAGCACAGGGTGATGTATTACACATGTGCAGAAAAAAAACATGAAGAGGAGGAACTACCAAACTGGAAATCGAGTCGCATCAATATGCATATAGGAAACAAAAAAAATAGAAGAAGAATGATGAGAGAATTATGTTGACCGCCAAAAGCGAAGCTGCTGCCGCAAAGGCAAAGAAACAGAAACCTGACCGTATTGTAAAGCTAAGAAAACTGAAGGATGAAGGAGTAGACACCAACATGTACCCTGGATCTGCCAAATGATGGAAGCTAAGCAGTATGGGCTTGGCTAGTGCTTGGATGGGAGATCTCCCGGGAAAACTGAGTTGCTGCTGGAAGTGGTGTTGGTGGGCCAGTAGGGAGCAGTCTTCCCTCTAGTCTTAAAAAAGGAAAAAAATCCCAGTGCAGTGTCGGGGACACTGTGCTGTAGGAGATGCCATCCTTCGGATGAGACGTTAAACAGAGGTCCTGACTCACTGTGGTCATTAAAGATCCTATGGCAATTATCACAAAGAGTAGAGGATCCTCCGGTGTCCTGGCAAAATTCCCAACCTGGCTGTCTCCATCTGGCCCCCTAATCATTCCCCCCATGTAATTGGCTCAATGATTCCTCCCTCTCCATCTCAAGCTGATGTATGGTGAGCGTTCTGGCGCAAAATGGCTGCCGTGCTACACATTGGTGGTGGTTGAGATGATTTACCCCCTTCAATGTGAAGTGCTTTGGGCGTTTACAAAAGTGCTATATACGTAAATCTAATGATGATGATTATTATCATAATTATTAGATCGAGAAAGTGCTGGCTGAGGGCAGCACGGTGGCGCAGTGGTTAGTGCGGTTGCCTCACAGCAAGACGGTCCTGGGTTTGAGCCCCAGGGTAGTCAAACCTTGGGGGGGGTCATTCCGAGTCATCCTCTGTGTGGAGTTTGCGTGTTTTCCCTGTGTCTGCGTGGGTTTCCTCCGGGTGCTCCGGTTTCCTCCCGCAGTCCAAAGACATGTAGGTCAGTTGAATCGGCTGTATATTGTTCCTAGGTATGAGTGTGTGTGTGGGCCCTGTGTGATGGCCTGGCAGTCTGTCTTGGGTGTCTCCCCGCCTGCCGCCAAATGACTGCTGGGATAGGCTCCAGCATCCCTGCGACCCTGAAAGCAGGATAAGCGGTTTGGATAATGGATGGATGGAAGTCCTGGCTGACGTTCAACAACTGTTAGAAATGTTTCCCTGATTTCAGCCTCGGGCATCCTCAAGACTATATCCTGGGCAGGAAAAGTAGGGAATTGTCTAAACAAACACCTATAGTCAAGTCAAGTAGGTTGTATTTGTCCCCAGAGCAGCAAACGTCTATAGATTTCTACATATTACATGTAGGTTTGAGTGCAAATATGTATTGTGTAAGCGCAAGTCAAATCAAACTTTATATAATAAATTTGTAAGACACCTGTGTAACACATATTTTTATGTTGTATCTGACACTGACATGAGAGGTACCACATGCTGAGTACAAACAAAAATCGGCTGCAAAACATTTTAAGCTCAGTTGAACTAACACAATGTCTCAGCATCTTTACGCGATTAAACGTGTTAAATTCAATAAAAGTTATTTTAATGTTTCTCCAAATTCCTACGTGATGCAGAAAATCTGGAGTTATTTTTGTGTTCAGCTTGACTGTGTTTATTATAATCTCTAATTTTTCATTCAGGAAGCAAAACGTTTGAAACATTTCTTGTCCAGTGTAATGGGAGTTACTGCATCAGGCACATCTTGTACACTCGACACACTGGATCATTAATTTCAAGATTTATGGGCGTGCCCCCCGGTCCAACACTTTCAGAAAGAGGTGCTCATCAGGCTATTGCTGCTACTCGGGGTGCAGTATTCCCCCATGCCAATCCATGTGAATTCCTGGTGCCCTAGGTCCACTCGGCGTACATTCAACAAAACTACAACGCCTCTACCTGCAGCCCTAACTATCCCCATGAAAACTATATTTTTTAAATTGGAAAAACGGAAAAAAACTCAACGTCTCAAAATGATTAGAGCTTTTTCTACATCATAGTATATCAATGGAGCAACATTCAGCGATACAAACAAAATAAAAAAACAATGTGAACAGTTTAACAAATCTATTTAACAGTTCTTAGCTCTGTTACATTGCCAGTGGGCCAATGCCATCATACGCAAATACATCGCAACCGTACAAATTGGAAATTATACTGTACCATTGAAAATACCATTATAATCAAATCCATCCTGCACAGCAGCCACATTTAGACAACTTGGCAAAGATCCTCCATATTATTAACACATACAGCTATTTTATTTTGAATACCCCTCCCTTTTTTTAAGTTTTTTTTTCTCTTACACCTATGTCCTCTCTGCCTGTTGCTTATGTTAGTCTCTCACTTTGGTAAAGCTGGTTGTTGCTGTGTTAATATGATGTTGTCTCTGGCCACTTCTATTTCTATTGTACATTTCCAGGAACAAAATATTTCTATCTTTTGTGAACTGATTATAAAGTAAGTACAACTAGATTACTTTAGACTACCTGAAGTTGAAAATACAAATCATCCCATTGTCAGATTCACAAGCCACTATTTATCACACTTTATACCAGGAGGCCTCTGTTGACAAAGTTTTCATTGTCGATGTGATGCCTACCATGGTGTGGATTCGGCTTTTAAATGACAAGCTCTTGTTTTTCCCGGATGAGGGGAGGTGGCGGGGTCCCAGGAAATGAGTGGGTTAGTGCACTTTCTCAGTGAAGCCACCAATGCTCTGCTGTCACTGCATGACTTCAACTCCGGCTCAGTTTATGCCGTCGCACATCTATTTCCTCATTCTCCTGTCTCTGTGCTGCTTTAAAACAACCCAAATCAAACAATTCAGGGGGAGGTGGGGGTTTACCCATCCTCTTTAAAAAGAAGTTTTAAAGTTTAGGTTTATTATATTCCTCTATAAGCAAGTCGCATCAGGATTTTTGCAGGACCAGAAGGGCTCCCTCACGTTTGGTGAGTTTATCTCAACCTCATTGTCCAGCCATAAGAGAATACATAAAAAGCTCAGACATGAAACACACAGACACACACACACACAAGTACACGTATACACACACATGTACAAACACATTCAAGTGTGTGTGTGTGTGTGTGTATGTATGTATGTATGTATATATATATATATATATAGCACTTTTCTAGACACCCAAAGCACTTCACGTTGAAGGCGGTAACTCACCTCAACCACCACCAATGTGTAGCACCACCTGGGTGATGCACAGCAGCCATTTTGCGCCAGAACGCTCACCACACATCAGCTTGAGATGGAGAGGGAGGAATCATTGAGCCAATTACATATGAGGATGATTAGGTGGCCAGATGGAGACAGCCAGGTTGGGAATTTTGCCAGGACACCGGGGAACCCCCTACTCCTTGCGATAATTGCCATGGGATCTTTAATGACCACAGTGAGTCAGGACCTGGGTTTAACGTCTTATCCAAAGGACGACATCTCCTACAGCACAGTGTCCCTGTCACTACACTGGGGCATTGGGATGTTTGGATATTTTCGTTTGTTTTTTTTTAATTAGGATTTCCCTGATCACTTCAACAGTCAAAACTAGAATTATGAAGAAAGGTGGTGTGTGTGTGTGTGTGTGTGTGTGTGTGTGTGTGTGTGTGAATTAATTGTATAACGCTTTGAGTGGCTGTTGCAGCTAGAAAAGCGCTGTAAAAAAATGCAACTTGATTGATTGACCAGAGGGAAGACTACCCTCTACTGGCCCACCCAGCAATACCACTTCTGGCAGCAACTCATTTTTACCGGGAGGTCTCCCATTGAAGTACTAGCCAAGCCCATACCTGCTTAGCTTCATTTGGCAGAGCCAGAGTACATGTTGGTATGGCTACCGTATTTTGACCACAAGCTCTCTCTCACACCACCACCTCTCTCTCTCTCTCTCTCTCTCTCTCTCTCTCTCTCTCTCTCTCTCTCTCTCTCTCTCTCTCTCTCTCTCTCTCTCTCTCTGTGTATCAGAGAAGGTTCAGTCAGTTAATCTGGATATAACGATTATTGACAGATAAATTTCATCACTCAACTTAGTGCCATCTTCAGACTAAACTGGCTGCAGGTATCCCCACCCTTATAAACGACACAGTACAATACATTGCCTAACGACCAAAACCAGAGAGGGGGGGGGTTAGGGTTAGATGATGATGTAGACGATGAAAAGGAGTGGGCCGAGTACAGAACCTTGGGGAACACCTTGTGTGACTGTGGATGGAACAGAGGAGTGGTTGTGAGATGAAGTGTGACCCTGAGTACGGTGCCTTCAATACTGACATCTTTCAATCTGGTGAGCAGAATGTTGTGGCTCACAGTATTGAAGGCTGCACTCAGGTCGATGAGGATGTTAAGGGCTCCAGTATCAGCAGAGGTGAGGAGGTCATTGAGTACTTTAAGGAGTGCAGTTTCAGTGCTGTGGAGTGGGCGAAAAACAGGACTGGAGGGGTTCGAGTAGGTTGTTGGAGTGTAGGTAGGTTTGGAGTTGTGTGGCGACGATGCATTCCAGAGTTTTTGAGAGGAAGGGGAGGTTGGACATTGGCCGGTAGTGGTTGAGGCAGGATGGATCAAGACTGGGATTCTTGAGAATTGGAGTGACGGCGGCATTTTTGTAGGCAGAGGGGACATATGCAAATATGGGTGGGACCATGGGTGGGACCATTGATCACGTGTACTATTCACAGAGGATTAGGGATTATTGCATTCACAGCATTGTAAAATGGCGACAGATGTATAACGACCGAAACCAACGACCACTTTCATGATCAAATATGGGTGTGCCCATTAACTAGAGTTTCAATGGCCATGTGTACTATTCACAGAGGGTTGGGGAATAGTTGCAACCACAGCATTGTAAGACGGCGACAGATGTACTCTTAAACACAAGTTATACTTTCCACGTCCGCGAGTACGCGAGGGTCCGCAGGATGTAAATGTCGTCGTCAGAGGGTGTACGCGTAGGATCCGCGCGGACATCCGTGTGCCTCCATTTTTTGCGTCCGCGTGGACTTGGTCCAAGGGCGCAACTGCACATGCGCTGGTAGACAAAAATGGACGCCGACTTTGAAGACAGGCTATCTGAAGAGGTCCGTCATTACCCTCATCTTTATAATTCGTCATTAAAGTGCTACAAAGATAACCAGATGTGCACAAATTCATGGAAGGAAATTGCCAAGACTTTGGGGAAAGGTGTGTGCCGACAGAAATTTAAGTATTTGAGAGACAGATTCGGTCCTATGAAACTGATCGTTGGTTTTGGTCATTAGGCACTGTATTGTACCGTATTGTTTATATGGCGTGGGGACACCTGCAGCCAGTTTAGACTGAAGATGTCACTTAGTTGAGTGATGAAACGTATCTGTCAATAAACGTATCCAGATGAACCGATTCAACCTTCTTTGATTTTCTTACCTGGATTATTGAGCATGCATAAAGACTCTCTCTAAGTAGCTATTTCCTTAATATTCACAGGAAGGCCTAATATGAAAGATATATACTGAGTACTCAGCAGAATAACAGTATAGTAACTTACTAACTGGGCCAATAACAAGCTATATCGTAATAAAATGGTCTGTTGGAGCTCAGGAAGCACTAATATTAGATAAGAAACAAAGGACATCACTTGTACAAAATTTTCTGGCCGATCTTGGGTCCCTACTGCTGTGTTTTTTGTTTTTTATTGATTTCAACAATAGATGGTGTTGTCAGGACTCTGTCTCTCTTTCTATCTCCTGTTGTCTGTCAAGTCACTCTCCTGCAGATCCTTGCAAATGCACTTTGCATCTCACCGTTCTCTTGCCCCTTTCTTGAGCTTTTCCCCACCTTTCTCACACACACACACACACACACACACACACACACACACACACACACACACACACACACACACACACACACACACACACAAGCATGCACATGCTCAAAAACAGAGTGGAGGGGAACTCGGGACACCAAATTATTTAAATCTTTGGCGTAAAGTGTCACTATCTATGAACACAAACATCTAATCCTCCCTCTGTGGCTGTTTATTCATACTGTACTCTCTACTTGGCTTGTCCTGGAGCCAAAGCGCTCAGATACTCTTCCATTCTCGGGCTGTAAATAAATGGGTCTTAAACTTGAAGGCTCTGGAAACATCGTCAAAAATGGGTCTGTGCCTTGATGGAGGGCTCCCTTGGAGGAGGCAGCTCAAGGAATAAAGTGAGAAAGTGTGAGAGCATGATTGCTGAGAGCAAGCTAGGCTAAATCGCTGGGCATGAGATATGTAAGTGGATTGAAACGGTCTTGCTTGGAAATCCCTTTATCTGGTCTCAATGCTTCAGTACAAGGATCTTTAGAAACTGATTTTAGAGAATTGATATTCTGTGAATAATTCTCTAAATTTCAACCAAATCTCAAGGTGCTGTATCTTCAAGTGATATGTTTAAGAAAAATGTTTTCAATGTACTGGAAGAAATGACGCTGAACGAAGACAAATCTTCCACCTGTCTTTTCAGGGTTGGGTGGGTATAACTCCTTCAAGTCCCTCTTTCAAAGGTAAATAGTATACTGGCAATGGAGAAGGGGAAAGAAAGGAGAGTTAAAAGGTAAAACAGCCTCAGCACCATTTATCATGAACTAAAAACTCGTTCATGTGTGAATCTGTGTGTTCGTTCATTAGCTTAAACATGTTTTTGTGTGTGTGAAGAGAGAAGACAGTTGATGCTCGTTGCTATGTACACTACCGTTCAAAAGTTTGGGATCACCCAAACAATTTTGTGTTTTCCATGAAAAGTCACACTTATTCACCACCATATGTTGTGAAATGAATAGAAAATAGAGTCAAGACATTGACAAGGTTAGAAATAATGATTTGTATTTGAAATAAGATTTTTTTTACATCAAACTTTGCTTTCGTCAAAGAATCCTCCATTTGCAGCAATTACAGCATTGCAGACCTTTGGCATTCTAGCTGTTAATTTGTTGAGGTAATCTGGAGAAATTGCACCCCACGCTTCCAGAAGCAGCTCCCACAAGTTGGATTGGTTGGATGGGCACTTCTTTGAGCAGATTGAGTTTCTGGAGCATCACATTTGTGGGGTCAATTAAACGCTCAAAATGGCCAGAAAAAGAGAACTTTCATCTGAAACTCGACAGTCTATTCTTGTTCTTAGAAATGAAGGCTATTCCATGCGAGAAATTGCTAAGAAATTGAAGATTTCCTACACCGGTGTGTACTACTCCCTTCAGAGGACAGCACAAACAGGCTCTAACCAGAGTAGAAAAAGAAGTGGGAGGCCGCGTTGCACAACTGAGCAAGAAGATAAGTACATTAGAGTCTCTAGTTTGAGAAACAGACGCCTCACAGGTCCCCAACTGGCATCTTTATTAAATAGTACCTGTTAGAGCCTGTTTGTGCTGTCCTCTGAAGGGAGTAGTACACACCGGTGTAGGAAATCTTCAATTTCTTAGCAATTTCTCGCATGGAATAGCCTTCATTTCTAAGAACAAGAATAGACTGTCGAGTTTCAGATGAAAGTTCTCTTTTTCTGGCCATTTTGAGCGTTTAATTGACCCCACAAATGTGATGCTCCAGAAACTCAATCTGCTCAAAGAAGTGCCCATCCAACCAATCCAACTTGTGGGAGCTGCTTCTGGAAGCGTGGGGTGCAATTTCTCCAGATTACCTCAACAAATTAACAGCTAGAATGCCAAAGGTCTGCAATGCTGTAATTGCTGCAAATGGAGGATTCTTTAACGAAAGCAAAGTTTGATGTAAAAAAAATCTTATTTCAAATAAAAATCATTATTTCTAACCTTGTCAATGTCTTGACTCTATTTTCTATTCATTTCACAACATATGGTGGTGAATAAGTGTGACTTTTCATGGAAAACACGAAATTGTTTGGGTGATCCCAAACTTTTGAACGGTAGTGTATATACTTGTTTTCATTGAGAGGGAGGGAGGGGAGAGAGTGTGTGCACGTGAAAGTGTCTGTAGGGGATGCTAGCAAGCATGGGGCTTGTGTGGATTGCTGTCAGAACACTGAAAAGGACTACCGCAATGGGCACAGGTTTGACAGCTGAAATTTTCCACAGTGCACTGGGTTGGACAGACAGAGTTGGGAATAGGATGTTGTTCCAAGGGATGCACATGAATCATTCACTAACAGGAAAACATAATGTGTGGGTTAAAAATATTATAGCTTTTGCATGGGGGTCTATTAATACTGAATTAGTATAGGAGTGTGGAAGTTGCGTATTAATAACGTATGAACTATAGTATAGTTTCATATATTGTATACTATTTCAGCACAAAGTTTATTGTGAGGACCGTCAAATTGAGGGCTGAGATCTTCATTTCTGTATCTTTCATTGATCGGAAACAGTGGGACATTTAATGCACTTGAGAGAAGGTACAGCTAGCTATATTAATGATGTAACCAGTCAGCCCCATACACCTATAATTGTGAATTCAACTTCATTCACCCCTACTTTAGGTATGGAAATGGAAAAATGCAGACTTTATTGGTGTGCTTTGCCCTTCAAGCATTGTCTGCTTTTATTCTGAAAAGTATGTATAGGATTTACTGAATCATTATACTCTATAGGGGACCCAATGTTCCAGCTGTCCTCCTTTATCAAAGATATTGTAGTCACTTTGTAGATGCTGGGTTTCCTTTGTTCCTTTTTGATGGATTTCAGTTGCACTCTGGGTCACCACTCAAGCCCCTTCATATGTCTCTGACTTTACATCAGTTCTCAGGAGGTGACAGGAGACATGTTGACATGACTGAAAGTATTTCAAAGTGTGGGGGGCGGTGGTGGGGGAGATAAAATGGAAGGAAAGGAAGAAAATTTTAATGGTGGTTGCCAGTAAGAGAGCTTGATGGAAAAGGAATATAAGAGAGAGAGCCAGAAAGATTTATATGGCATCTGAGACTACGTTACGAGAGAGAGAGAGAGAGAGGGAGAGACAGAGAGAGAGAGAGAGAGAGAGAGAGAGAGAGAGCGCGAGAGAGAGAGATTTACAAAACCCATTATTAGTACTACAATTGGTATATAGACAAAAGGACATCAACTACAAATTTATTAGTCAAGTCAACACTTCTTGCACAGGCCAGGATCACATACACAAATTTGTCTCAGGGGGCTTTACAGCAATACAATATCCTGTCCTTAGACCCCCGTATCGGATAAGGAACAACTCCCTAAAAAAAAACCCACTTTAACAGGGAGAAAAAATAGGAAGAAACCTCAGGGAGAGCAACAGAGGGATCTATCTCCCCAGACGGACAATGTGCAATGGATGTTGCATTTACATAATAAATAAATAAATAAAACATAAACCAACAATACAGCCACGACTTTCCCTCGTTACACAAATTAGAGAAAGAAAACCAGGTCTTCATCATCTCCCACTGAGCACAATACTCCCCCTATTGCCCATTTAAGGCTGAAAGTCTCTAAATTGTCTACCATTTTGGAGTAGGCATACTCTACCCTGAGCTGAGCCTTCAGCAGTCCTGTAAAAACCTGCACAGGGTCCACACAGCCTACCGCCCAGGCCCTGTTCATACGCCTCAGCCAGATGGCTAATTTGGCAGTAGCTGATATGAAATTTATAATTGTGTGCATATGCCTTTCTTCCTGGCTAAGTATTTGGGACCATATACAACCAACTGAAAAGAAAAAGCCTCCCCCAAGCCCCAAAACCAGCCCCTTAACAAATCAAACACACCCCTCAACCTAGGACAAATAAATGTGTTAGAGTTTGACACTGTGAACAAAGAAGTCACGCCTCTCTGTGATCAGGATCCAGGTGCACTCTGTGTCAATAATAGCTTGCACAGGAACTGCCAGCAGCCTCTCGGGGAAGAGCCTGGGCCAAAAAAACTCAGACCACCTCGACACTCTCATGGCCTGCAGAGACTGAAAGTGCTTCACCTTCACACAAACGAAGTAAATTGCCTTTTTTCCCAGGTCTTCAAACTTGTCCAACCATGGGGTCGTGAAAGAAAGTAGTCGGCCCTCCACCTTCTCCATCTTAAATTTCATCGGGTACTCTGGAAGCGATGTACACACCTCCTCAATAATATGACTTAACAACCTGGGTCTGATTTTAGTGCATTGTTGCAGGGTCCCCATGGGCGTGAGCAGATATCCCAGCTTCACACACCCGACTTCCTTCAGAGAAGATCTTGTGCTGGCTGAGGACAGGGTCTGGGTCTGAATGAAGCTGTTGCAAAACAGTGGCTCCTCAAACAGCCACAGACCAGCCATAGCAGCAGGCTCCCTGGAGGCCTTCAGGATCTTCCATGCATCCAGGACAGAGGCATAGAAAGGCAACAGGCCTGTGAGCTCTTCCTCCTCAAGCCTCAGCAGAAACAGTTGCTTACTGTACCCCAGATGACCAGTTGTCCGCAGGATGAGCTTGGCTGTGTCTAGCCACTGAACACCACAGTGGTAAAGCAGTCTCTGTGTGGTCTTCAGCCTAAAGGCCATCACTTGAGAGATAATGTTCACAAGACCCTGTCCTCCTCCTTCCACTGGCAAGTATAAGGCAAGGTCTTGGATACAGTGCTGCCCTGACCAGAAAAAGTCCACTATGGCCCGCTGAACATCTTCAATCAGGTCTCTTGGTGGAGCTAGAACAATCAGTCTGTGCCACCGCATCGAAGCAACCAAGTTATTGGCAACCAAAATTAGACTCCTATATGACAGCTGGGGTAGCAACCATTTCCATTTAGACAACGTGGTACACACTTTCTCTATCACACCCTCCCAATTCTTCCTCTGATAATCCCCTGTGCCTAAAAATACCCCCAATACCTTTATCCCTCTTCTCCACCACTATAGACCTGCAAACTGGGTGCTGCCCTCTCTCTCTACTGTCCAACCTGTAAGGCCTCACTCTTTGCCCAGTTTACTTTTGCTGATGAAGCCTTCTGCTATAAGCCCAGACTGTCCTGTAGTGCCTCCATGTCCCACGGATACCTGACAAACACATTTAAATCATCCACATAGTCAGAAACTATCAAAGGTAGGCTGTGTTGTGTGCCTGAGAGTGAAAGCCTGCTGAGACGGCTTTCTCAGCCTGCACAGCAGAGGTTCAGTAGCCAGACTGTAAAGCTGCCCTGAGATGGGAATATCCTGCCTAATCCCCCTCTGCACAGGGACTGGCTGGCTCAACCCTCCCCAATCTTCACCAAACACTCAGAACACTGTGCAATAACCCCACCCATGATACAAAATGGTCACCAAAACCAAAACGTATAGCCACGGATCACCCTGTCAAATGCTTTTTCTTGATCTAATGAGAGAATACCAATGTCAAGATCATAAAGTTTACATAGATCAATTACATCTCAAAAAACGAAGAGTGTCCATTATTGTTCTGTCCTGTACACAGTATGTTTGGTCCATATGAACAAGTATATCCAGATATTCTCTTAATCTGTTTGACAGTGCTCTGGAAAGCACTTTATAGTCCGAGCGTAAAAGGGCCACCGGTCTCCAGTTTTTCAGCAAAGCTAAATCTCCCTTTTTAGGGAGCAAGGAAAGAACTGCCCTCTTACAAGAGACAGGCATAATCCCTGCATGGAAGCATTCCAAGAGAACTTTCTGCAGGTCAGGTCCAACAGAACCATGATCCGATGTTTACACAAAGAGCCACGCATATCAATAGCTCTGACAATGACTCCTAGAGGATAAATTCTGAGTCTCATCACTAGCCAGTCAGACTAGCTTGGTCTAGTCAGAAAGGCACGAACTGAGGAAGCCTCTTGGATGAGAGGCGAAACGTCTTCACGGATATATACCAAGTCCAGTTGCACTTGATTCAACTCCTTTGGATAACCATGACCTGGATGAATGAGAACATTCACAGACTCATTTCCTTTGGATCAGTCATCATCCTGCCACTGGGGACCTTTATGGATGTGATCAGCTTGCCCCTGGCAACAATCTTCTCCCAACTGAGGAAAAAAGAGCTCAGAGCATCCATGCCTTTGATGTTGAGGAAATGAGACATTGTCAAGACAATGTCTTGACACTGTCGCTGCCCGATCTAAAGGCTCGGACATACTTTACATGTTCTGTGACCTTAGGACAGCTGAGGACTTGTACCAGTCACAGATTTAAAGAGAGACTGACATGCCCTTTCTAAACACATTTTTTAACATTGGGAGTTTGAATCATAACCGAAAATAAGTGTGGTTTTATGAATTCAAAGCTATTGGCTACTGTCTTCCTGGGTGGGTGGATCCATGTCAAACATCACCGTGCTACCTCTACCACTCATACCGCTCATGTCCACTGACATGATAACCGACTGATAAACGTCGATTAATATCACAATTTGGTGAGTATTTTATCTTCATAACTCAAAATCTGTTACAAACAACAATAACACACAGGTACGTGGATATAAAGTTTTTATTTTAGGGTTTTAAACATGAGCGGTAGCGCGGTGATGTTTGACATGGATCCAGTTATCCACAGCTCTCATACGTAGTATAAAGGGCTGTGTAACCCTATATGCAAATTGACTGGCGTCTACGTTAACCACCGGCACAATTTGTAACTGGACACCATCTACAGTCAATCACA
Organism: Lampris incognitus; assembly: GCF_029633865.1. NCBI lineage: Eukaryota > Metazoa > Chordata > Actinopteri > Lampriformes > Lampridae > Lampris > Lampris incognitus. The sequence goes on from NC_079217.1 coordinate 54,850,049, forward strand.
GATCTATTGAGTGGCCGCAGATGCGCTGTTTGGCCACTGAATTTCTCCGTGGTCACATTCCAACTCGGAACATAACCTATCAGTAGGAATTTTCAGATTTTGATGTCGGTATCACGTTAACATTCATCATGGTATTAGATAAGGCAGTCCAGTCTCTCCATTTTTATTTTTGTTGGTTACCCAAACAATGGCTACTCATAGGAAAAAAATAAAGATAAAAAAAAAATCACCCTTCCTAGGAATAAATGCAGTGGGGAAGAATTTCAAACTTTGTCAAATAGAAGATGATACCACAATTTTTCTGAAAGACCAAAGTCAGGTTTCAAAAGCAGTGGCTTGTATAAATTAGTTTACTAAAAATGAGTTTAATGTTTCAGGTTTAAAGATGATCTTGGATAAAGCTGTCTTATTCTCAATTTAACCTTGTGATCTGATTGTTATGGGATCCCAATTAAAGAAAAGGTGACTTACTTAGGTATGTGTCCCAATAAATGTTACTAAGGAATTGAATAAGATGCTATATATATATATATATATATAAAATCCAGTGAGTCAAGTAGATTCTTTATGAGACAGTACAAGCCTGTTTCATGCCATAAGCAATCCTTATAATTGCTTATGGCATGAAACAGGCTTGTACTGTCTCATAAAGAATTTACTTGACTCACTGGATTATTTTGCTCCTTATTTGTTCAGCACTTTCCCTACCGTTCAGTGTTTCTTTTAAGATAGTACAAGCCTGTTTCATGCTATAAGCAATCATCAGCTGTCAATGAAACTACTCAAGGAAGGACATACATATGTCCTTGTCATGCCTCGTCATGCACATCACGTGCCCATTGTCCAATGGGGAAGGGGAATGTGCAATGTACAAAAATTTCAAAAACGTGATCGCTAATGGTCCAATTTGGGGGGGAGGGTGGTGTTTGCCTATTGTCATGATTTATTTGTAATTACAAAATAGGTGCTTATATCTATGTCTGCAACTGCTGACTAATTCATCTCTGTTATTCAATGTGGACATTAATGGTTTGCAAATGATAACATATTTTTCAGCTGGACATAGATTGCACATTTTGCTACTGGTTGAATATGCCCTGTTCTTTGAGAGGATTTTCCAGGTGGTTGAATAATTAATGTTTCTGTCTGCCAATGACCAAATATAATGGCTTAAAGATGTTACATTCTTTAAACTGTTGTTTGTAAAGCTACACGTGTGCATTGAACCTCTTTTTAAATGTTCCCTCTATTAGACTGACGTACGACGTAACAGAGGGAACATAATGCAAGTGGTGCTTGAAAGTTTGTGCAACCTTTAGAATTTTCTATATTTCTGCATAAATATGACCTAAAACATCATCAGATTTTCACAAAAGTCCTACGAGTAGATAAAGAGAACCCAGTTAAACAAATGAGACAAAAATATTATACTTGGTCATTTATTTTTTGAGGAAAATGATCCAATGTTCCATATCTGTGAGTGGCAAAAGTATGTGAACCTCTAGGATTAGCAGTTAATTTGAAGGTGAAATTAGGGTCAAGTGTTTTCAATCGATGGGATGATGATCAGGTGTGAGTGGGCACCATGTTTAATTTAAATAACAGGGACCTATCAAAGTCTGATCTTCACAACACATGTTTGTGGAAGTCTATCATGGCAAGAACAAAGGAGATTTCTGAGGACCTCAGAAAAAAAGCATTGCTGATGCTCATCAGGCTGGAAAAGGTTACAAAACCATCTCTAAAGAGTTTGGACTCCACCAATCCACAATCAGACAGATTGTGTACAAATGGAGGAAATTCAAGACCACTGTTACCCTCCCCAGGAATGGTCAACCATCAAAGATCACCCCAAGAGCAAGGAATGTAATAGTCGGCCAGGTCACAAAGGAACCCAGGGTAACTTTTAAGCAACTAAAGGCCTCTCTCACATTGGCTAATGTTCATGAGTCCACCATCAAGAGAACACTGAACAACAATGGTGTACATGGCAGGGTTGCAAGGAGAAAGCCACTGCTCTCTAAAAAGAACATTGCTGCCCGTCTGCAGTTTGCTAAAGATCATGTGGACAAGCCAGAAGGTTATTGGAAAAGTGTTTTGTGGGCGGATGAGACCAAAACAGAACTTCTTGGTTTAAATGAGAAGCGTTCTGTTTGGAGAAAGGAAAACGCTGCATTTCAGCATAAGAACCTTATCCCATCGGTGAAACATGGTGGTGGTAGTATCATGGTTCGGGCCTGGACGGCTTGCCATCATTGATGGAACAATGAATTCTGAATTGAACCAGTGAATTCTTAAGGAAAATATCAGGATATCTGTCCATGAACTGAATCTCAAGAGAACGTGGGTCATGCAGCCAGACAATAACCCTAAGCACATAAGTCATTCTACCAAAGAATGGTTAAAGAAGAATAAAGTAATGTTTTGGACACAATATACTTATTTAAAGCATTTAAACAGGTAGAGCTCCTGTTCTCCAAGCCTTTTAAAGAGCATTGTTTTACAACAGACTGATACTTTTAAATATTTGAATTTAAGAGCCACACCATCAAATTTTGGTTTCTTTTTATCTCTTTGTTTTTTTCTTTTTTTTTCTTTAGTTTTTGGCTTGTTCGAATCATATCACACATTTTCTGGCCTATTAGCCCAAGAGTACCTGGCTGCAGACAAAATGGCAGACCTCTGCAAGAGTCACCTCTACTGGTGACAGGAAATCCATTTTGTCTATAGCCAGGTCCCTCTCTATTATCCTGTACTGTCCAATCAGGTGAAACCATTTCTCAGACACTGCACATGGAAACATGTATGCAAAACGATGGGATTCCTCCACCCAAACCAATACATGTCACATTCCTACATCATTGTGTCTGGACGTGTCCATATACAGTGTGGCCATGAAGTCTTCCTGGTCCTAAGACCGAGCAAGACTCCGACCAGTGCGGTTCGAAGTTCTCCCGTACAACATGATGCAAAGTACAAATAGACGAGGCACTAATGTGTTAAAAAGGGGGTGATCATACAACATTTACATTGGAACTTCATCATAGTTATGTTTTATATGTTTTTCGAGTTTTTTTTCCTCCAGCCTCAACTCCAACACTCAAAGGCATACATTATTATTGTAACCTCTGTGGTAGACTGCTGAAGAACTGCCCCTCTAGTTTTAGATCATGTGATGTTAGAGTAAATGACTGTCGCTAGAATTATTTTCTAAAAATGGGTTTCCAATTCTTCCAACACTCCCCATCGTCTTTCTCTCAGCTTCTCTTTCTGTCTTTCTATATTTGTATCTTTGTGTGTGAAGGATGTTTATATGTGTGTGTGTGAATGATTCTGTGAGCTGGCAATCTCCCTCCACAGGGAGACAAATGTATTTTCAAATGGCAGTTCGAGTAAGTGAGAGCCTGAACCCAGCAGCAGGCAATGCTGGATGAGAATGGCCTTATCATAGCTGACCAAGGAGCCCCTGGGTCCCCCAACTCATTAAACAGCAACCGATTACCCTTCTCTCAAATCTCTCCATTGTTTTCTATTATACGCAGACATTACTGCGCAGACAGTGATGGAAATGCTCATCTCATTCACAAACATCAGTCAGCTTATCTTCAATCTGTTTTTTAGTGTAAACAAAAAGGTAGCTTTGTTTTAAGGGGGGGGGGGATTTGTCTTGGTATTAATGTGCCATGTTTCGTGTTGAAAAACCCCAGTACAATCTGTGACGCTGAATGTCGGTGGTAGGCGCAGTTAGGTTGAAGTTGGTAGCTGACGTTACATTATACAGTGTGGGCTGATGAAGTGGGTGCAGGGTTACGTCTTCCCTACTCTGTTCCCAGTGATTAGTTTCATTTGTCATGAGGAAAGACGTGAAGGAGGCACACACACACACACAAGTGTCCTAGATTAATGGATTATAGATGAATGGGCTCCCCCCCCCCACTTTGATGTGATAAATGGAAAGCTGCACGCTCATACCACTTCTCTCTCTCTCTCTCTCTCTCTCTCTCTCTCTCTCTCTCTCTCTATATATATATATATACACACAGTGCATCCGGAAAGTATTCACACCCCTTCACTTTCCTCACATTTTGTTATGTTACAGCCTTATTCCAAACTGGATTAAATTCCTTTTTTTCCTCATCAATCTACATACAATACCCCATAATGACAAAGCGAAAAAGGTTTTGTAGAAATTTTTGCAAATTTATTAAGAATAAAAAACTGAAATATTGCATGTACATAAGTATTCACACCCTTTACTCAGTACTTGGTTGAGGCACCCTTGGCAGCGATTACAACCTCAAGTCTTCTTGGGTATGAAGCTACAAGCTTGGCACACCTATATTTGGGGTATTTCTCCCATTCTTCTCTGCAGATCCTCTCGAGCTCTGTAAGGTTAGATGGGGAGCGTCGCTGCACAGCTATTTTCAGGTCTTTCCAGAGATGTTCAATGGGGTTAAAGTCTGGGCTCTGGCTGCGCCACTCAAGGACATTCACAGACTTGTCCCGAAGCCACTCCTTCGTTGTCTTGGCTGTGTGCTTAGGGTTATTGTCGTGTTGAAAGGTAAACCTTCGCCCCAGTCTGAGGTCCTGAGCACTCTGGAGCAGGTTTTCATCAAGGATCTCTCTGTACTTGGCTCCATTCATCTTTCCCTCGATCCTGACTAGTCTCCCAGTTCCTGCGCTGAAAAACATCCCCACAGCATGATGCTGCCAACACCATGCTTCACTGTAGGGATGGTATTAGCAAGGTGATGAGAGGTGCCTGGTTTCTTCCAGATGTGACGTTTGGCATTCAGGCCAAAGAGTTCAATCTTGCTTTCATCAGACCAGAGAATCTTGTTTCTCATGGTCTGAGAGTCCTTTAGTGCTTTCTGGCAAACTCCAAGCGGGCTGTCATGTGCCTTTTACTGAGCAGAGGCTTCCGTCTGGCCACTCTACCATAAAGGCCTGATTGGTGAAGTGTTGCAGAGATGGTTGTCCTTCTGGAAGGTTCTCCCATCTCCACAGAGGAACGCTGGAGCTCTGTCAGAGTGACTATTGGGTTCTTGGTCACTTCCCTGACCAAGGCCCTTCTTCCCCGATTGCTCAGTTTAGCTGGGTGGCCAGCTCTAGGAAGAGTCCTGGTGGATCCAAACTTCTTCCATTTACGAATGATGGAGATCACTGTGCTCTTCGGGACCTTCAAAGCTGTAGACATTTTTTTGTACCCTTCCCCAGATCTGTGCCTCGATACAATCCTGTCTTTGAGGTCCAAAGACAATTCCTTTGACTTCATGGCTTGGTTTCTGCTCTGACATGCACTGTCAACAGTGGGACCTTATATAGACAGGTGTGTGCCTTTCCAAATCATGTCCAATCAATTGAATTTACTACGGGTGGACTCCAATCAAGATGTAGAAACATCTCAAGGATGATCAGTGGAAACAGGATGAATCTGAGCTCAATTTTGAGTGTCATAGCAAAGGGTGTGAATACTTATGTACATGCAATATTTCAGTTTTTTTTAATTTTAATAAATTTGCAAAAAATTCTACAAAACCTTTTTCACTTTGCCATTATGGGGTATTGTGTGTAGATTGATGGGAAAAAAAGGAATTTAATCCATTTTGGAATAAGGCTGTAACATAACAAAATGTGGGGAAAGTGAAGAGATGTGAATACTTTCCAGATGCACTGTATATATATATATATATATATATATATATATATATATATATATATATATATATAAAATGTGTGTGTGTGTGTGTGTGTCTGCTTATGCTCAGTTCGGTCCAGTCTTACGTAGTAAAGGAATGTAGTGACCCCTTGGCTGACACCATAAGGCTGCTGGTATGGCCTCTCTGGCCACATCTCATTATCATCCATTCTTGCTTTTACTATTTGACATAACTACTAAGCACAACTATGACTGCGTCTGAAGTAAAAAATAATTATCTCTCTCTCTCTCTCTCTCTCTCTCGGGCTGTGCAAGTAGAGTTGATTTAAGTTTGAAATTCTGTTTGTTGTTACCAGTACTTGTTTACACTACTCAATTTTTTTTTCTGAAACTGTTTTTACTTTATGAGCAAGATTATAAAAGATGGTTATGTTTGAATATCAGTTGTTGGACTGGAATGTTATCTGAATAAACGTACTTTTAAAAATCAAAATCTCTCTCTCTCTTCCTTTCTATTTTCCATCTTTTCAAAGTAAACTTAGCACAAAAAGTAAGTAAATTTGTGTTTGGTAGATTATTTCTTTGTTGTAACGATGCTTCTTGGCAATAAATCTTATATCAGGCAGCTGATTGTCAGCACCTGGGGTACCAGAAGCTCAAAACAAGAGTCAATAGCAACAGCAAAATTAGCTGTTCGGCATTGGCAGAGAAGATTTGGCAAATTTTTCATGGACACAACCCACATACTCAGCTCTGCTGCTCATCCCCCAAATGCATGTTCCTTACAAATGTGGCACCATTTAAAAGGGAAATAAACAGGCTTTCCAACGTATAAGATTTATTGCCAAGAAGCGTTATTACAACAAAGAAATAATCTACCAAACACACATTTCCTTACTTTTTGTGCCAAGTATATGTTTGAGATAGACTTGCCTATTTGTTTTGGTATTAATCGTCCTGGAATTACCAGAATTCCTTATTATGTGGAATTGGCACATGGGAAGGACCATGTGTGGGTCCTGTGATGGCCTGGCGGCCTGTCCACGGGGTCTCCCCGCCTGCCGCCTGCCCAGTGACTGCTGGGATAGGCTCCAGCGTCCTGTGACCCCGATTGGGATAAGCAGCTTGGATATTGGATGGATGGATGGCTGTCTTGGTATTAGTTCAAACAGCTGTGTATAAGTGAAACAGACTGCTATACATCCATCTGTGAATAGAAGTGAGGAAAGAACTGGGTCTTTTTGCTAATTAACTCGGCTCTGTGTATGTGAGGAAAGCCAACTTTAATCCTTTTTTTCCTCATTTCCCTTTCTATGGGGACTCCGCTAAAGCGAACCATTAGATTTAAACATACCACAACTTGGTAACTAGAAGGATAAGTGTGTTGTATTGCACAGCTTCTTTCTTGTGCTTTTTATTATCTCCCCCCCCCCCCATGAATCTCTCTCTCTATCTCAGTCTCTCATTCACTCTCATTTGCTCTCTCCTTCACACACATCCTCAAAGGGCGTATTTAACCTGCAAAAGCATTTATGATTCTTACATCCACAGCCTCAAATGACAGCAGCTGTCAACACGTATGGGTAACGCTTTATAATAACTACACACTATAAAACATTAGTAACTACTGAATTCATCGTTAAGATTCATCATTTAAGATTAACCCACAAAATCAATATGTGAACATGTTACTACATATTAGTAACATACAATATGTGGACAGGGGACAGCGTGACAGATTTCTGGGCATGTCCCCAGACTAGAATGACCAAGACGGTCATTATGACCGTTTTGAATTTTCAAAGTTTAATAACTTCATGAAAAAAAAAGATACAGACCTGCCGCTCCCTGAATGCTCCTAAAATTGCATATATCTGCATTAAAATGAGTTTTAGATCAATTGCACAGAAAAAAAAATCTACCTAAAACGACCATGGTCGGTCAAAATGGCGGCACGTAATTTGTGTGTGATCGTGCGCGTCATGTCACTACTTACGGCGTGTTTTGGTCGCATCATTTCCTTTGCAAAGTTCATTGTTCTGTCCTAGAAAAAAAAACTAGCATTCTCCAGTGCAGAGAAATAGTCTAAACTTGATCTTTGATTATTTCCAACATGTCCGTTACAGACGCACCATGACTACCACCGATGCATTGCAGTATTTACAGATGATGGACAGCGGCCATTTTAAATTGTTTAAAAATAGTATATAAGTTGTTAAAATGTTAATTTTGGTGTCAGTCTTTTCCTAACAGACATACTAACATATGTAATAAATTAATATCTCAACTGGGTATTTATCTTGACAGAGTATAGAGTTTAAAAACCCGGCCATCAATTTGACCTAAAACATGGTCGTTTTAGGTAGGAGTGAAATCCTGGTCGCGCTAGTGTTAAATTGGACAGAAGACTGGTTTGGATGGTGTTGTAGTAATCAAAAGACAGAGAGTCAGATTTCTGATATTGACAGATGCCAGAGCTCAGATCTGCCTAAGTGCCTCTGAGCAAGGTCAACTACAGACATATGAAACAATGTACTCTCATGTCACTGAACATATCAAAAATATTGACAAGGCATTCTTTACAGTAACAATACCCCTGTGGTCAACAAAGAGCACTCCCTGAGATAAATGAATGTTTTTCTTCGGTTTCTTTCAAGAGGTCTTTGTCATGTTGTGCCATGCCTCCATTCATTGTCTATGTGAAAGGGGCGATGTGAAAAGTACCCATGGCGTATGTAGTTAATTGAACTAGACCCTCTTTATGATCCGCGACCAATTCAAAAAAAAAAAAAAGAAGGAAGCAATGGTATCAAAGGTCTCAGGATCATTGCCAGCTAACACCATCCAATCCCTTTTAAAAGAAGCACACAGTGAAAAATGTTTGATCGAGGAGCCTGGACCAGACAAACCTGACATTACAACCAGGCAGCAGGCCGGAGAAAGAGGCAAGATGCACAGCCAAATGTTACCTCATAACTGGTACTGGTAAACTGAGCATTTGAGAATTCTTTAAAGACTTTCCCACAAAAATATGGAGGAAGGTAGTCAAAGAATATCCAATGTGAAGCAAAAACCTGCCATCAGAACTGTCAGGGAAATGTGGAGAGCATGCAGGGGTGTGATGGTGTTGGGAAATTTGATTTATTTTGATATACCTTAATGATCCCCGTAGGGAAATTACGCTTTGCATTTAAGCCATCCTAGCTACGTAGCTAGGAGCAGTAGGCAGCTCCCGTGCAGCGCCCAGGGACCAACTCCAGTTCGTCTTGCCATGCCTCGGTCAAGGGCATAGACAGGAGTATTAACCCTACCATGCATGTCTCTGATGGTGGGGGAAACTAAAGCACCCGGAGAAAACCCACCGCAGGCACGGGCAGAACATGCAAACTCCACACAGAGGACTACCTCTAGGTAACCTGGGATGACCCCCAAGGTTGGAAAACCCCGGGGTTTGAACCCAGGACCTTCTAGCCCTACCTATAAAACTTGTCTCCGGCTCCTCTGAAGTACACAGGATCATGTCAGTTAATGGCATTCAAAGGAATGTCACCTATATGCTCTGTCTGAGAAGTTTTTCGCAGTTGTACACATGCGTAATAATATAAAATAAGGGAAAAACAACAAGGAAAGTCCCCAACTATCTCTACCATTAGTAAAGCCATTATAAGAATCGGTTAGCTGTGCTTTAATAGAATGCAGTTGGACAAATAGATGTTTGTTTTTGTTTTGTTTTTCCCTTTTTGTACAACAATAACATCCAAATGTTATAAATGTGTTGCTGTTTTGTGCTATTGCAAGATACTGTGCGTGCTAATGCTCCAAACAACTACTCTTTGTGTATTTGTACATCTGTGTTCCTAATTGGCATCATTCTTGCATGCGAAGTGGCAGTACTGGAATTCAAATTATTTCTGTGTCAAAAGTCATCATTTCCCAATCTTTAATTTGCCTCAGGACCTTTTCTCTGCACTTGGGGTGACGTACTGTGCAAGGCCCATACGTGCATAACACGCTCATCCTGAGTGTGTGTGTGTGTGTGTGAAGTAGAGCTTATAGTATTCTTTGGGAGTGATAGGTCAGCATCGCTGTAGCTCCCATGGAGCTGAGAAATTGCTGTATTTGGCTGACAGGATGGCAGGATAGATTGCGCAGTATGATGGACAGATGAGAATACAAATGTGTGGTCATTGTTATTCCACAGAGACAGGCGACTTGCTCTGATAAAGGGGACCTTGTTCCTTTTGGAAGGCATGGTCACTATTCCATTTCCATGCTCTCCCCAGTGTTCATTTGTGTGTTCTTTCTTTTTTCTTTCTTTCGTTCTCTTCCTTTCTTTGTTGAAAGACCGAGGCTAAATATAAGGGATTAGTTTTAATTAAATCACATTTAATTAAATCAATTTGAAGCTTGTGGGCAAATATATGAGGAGAGCCTAGTCTCTCAGAAAAAAAAAACAAAAAAACCCCATCATACACAATTTATTTGCAGGTCCCAAAATATGACTGCCAACATACTATCACATGCATACCTGTTATATACGCTGTCACATGCCCACTTATTGAAGAATGAGGACGTAGTTGAGGACATCTTTCAATGCTTAAGGACTGACCTCTGAGATCCTTATCCTGATCTAAACCAAACCAAACCCATACCTAAACTTAACCATCTCTAATCTAATAATCTAAAAATACTAAAAGGTGGATGATCTGAGCAGATTTCCTCAAGTACATCTTCATTCATTGATATAATGACATGCATCATATGCAAGTGAGAGAATGTGATTTGATATGTTGACATGTAGTCTCGTGAGGCCAGAATTATATACTGTAGCTTTATAGCTTATAGTTAAGTTTAATTTATTTAAATAAAATCAAGATCATGAACATTCCTTTCACTTTTCTTTCATAATTCCTGTTGTGTAAATAACAAACGCAAGATCCACTTCAACTTTATCAAACCTTTTTTGTGGCATTTGTCACTAGTTTGCTCCATCAGTCTGTGTGCTTTTTCAAAAACAGAGAAAAACAAAACAAAATTTAAAAATGGCTTTGCTAGAACAACAGTAAAGTTCAATCTGTGCCCAAAAAAAAACCAAATGCAGATATGAGCAAGTCAATTTGTGAGAGCTGGTCTTATCACTGCATTAGTGGCTGCATTGAGCCTGTTTTGCACTGCATTTTTTTTCAAAACGGGGTTGCAGGCTTGATACCACCACTCTCAAGTCGTACTCAATGTTGAGCATAGATCTGTACTTTGTTTTAAGTGAGGCAACAGCAGAAAAGCCTATCTCAGAGACAGGATGTGGTGAAGGGAAGCAGAATGCCCACAGCCCTCTGTCCTATGAGTGGATACTCCCTCCACACCAAGCCAGAATTCACTGTGTCTGAGCTGTAAAGCTCAGTCTCGGCGGAGTCAGAAGTCATCTCGATGAACTCGTCCTCTTCCACAGAGCTGAAATCAGTAGGTACTGCTGCATTGAATGGATCTGTCACCCAGTCATACTGAGCAGTTGTTTGGAAAGTATTTTTGAAAGAATCCTCTCAGGGAAGAGATGTGCTCCTTAAGACATGAAATCACTGTGATGGCTCCAGAATCACTGGTTTCAACGAATTCACTCAGATTCTCAAAGAAATCGGTATTTCCTTGATCAAGTCGCCTGCCCCACATCTCAAGCTTTCGAGAGAATGCACTGAGCTTGTCTTCCAGTGAGGAAGGTGCTTGTCTCTGCCTTGAAGCTGAAAATTTAATTCATTCAGCTTTTCAAATATATCACTGAGATAGGCCAGTTTCCTCAGAAATTGTTCATCACTAAACTTGCAACTTCATGCATACACTCCTCCTTCAGAAACACCCAGATTTCCTCTCTGAGCTCAAAGACTCACAACAACACTTTACCTCGCGAGAGCCACCTAGCCTCGCTGTGAAATAACACAGCCGAATGTTCAGCTCCCCTCTCCTCACAAGGTGCAGAGACCAGCCGTGCTCTCAGGGATCTTGTTTTGATGGAACTGACCACGCTAACAACATCGGTCAAAAGCTCGTTTAGGTCAGTGCTAATCTGTCTTGATGCTAGCGCTTCTCTGTGTATGACACAATGCATCTATTGCGCATTTGGCGAGACCCTCTTGATTAGTGCTGGCGATCCCTTCATTTTCCCTGCCATGGTCTGTGCACCATCTGTACAAACAAACGCCTGCACAGTTCTCCCATTTCAGCCCATGTTCTGTCAGGTAACAGTCAAGAAGCCTGAAGAGCTCATCAGCTGTCGCTCTACTTGGGACATAATTGCAAAACAGCAAATCCTCGCACATTTGACTCTGACATGACAAAGCGAACATAAGCAATAAACCAGCAGTCTTTATTGCCGTCGGTATCCTTGTCCACTTGTAAGATGAAACGTTTGTATTTCAGTTTTTCAATGAGTTGTTCTTCAAGGTCATTTGAAAAGTTGCATATACTATGTCTTGCAGCTCTTATCACTGGACAGAGGGACAGCCTTCAATTTTGTGGTGCTTGTCTCATCAAACATAGTTGACACCATATCTAAAGCTGTAGGAAGTATGAGCTCTTCTGCTATTGTGTGTGGTTTCTTGCACTGGGCAGTTCTGTATGTGACTTTATATGATGTCATTAGTCCTTTGTTGTTCACTGATGCAGCTTTTACAAAGCAATGTTCCTGCTGACGGTATGCACCAAGTTTTCTCTGAAAGAACTGGAGTGGCTTATTGACGTGACTGGGATGTAATGTTTCTAAGTGTCTTCTTAATTTGTTTGGTCTCATGCTATCAGCTGCCAGAGTTTTCAGACATAAAATAAACACTGGTCTCTCCTATCTCCCACCACATTTACTGTGAATCCAAGAGCAAGATAGGTTTCGTCATATTTTCTTAACTTGGTTTTTGGTTGGTTACTGTCAGCTAAGCACTTTGTCTTGTTTGTCTCTGAAGCATTGCCTGGCTTTCTTTTCATCCCTGTTAAATATCTCTCCATTCTGTGAACCTATAGAGTCTGTCTCATGAAAGCACATTTTGTTGATTGTTCTGCCGTGAAAAAGATTCCGACGTCAGACATATATATACTGTAGCTGTATACATGTACTCTTGTCACAAAGTAGCGTAATCCTGTCTGGCTTAAAAAGAGTAGCCGACAGGCACTGTATCCATGTGTCAGAATGGTTTTGGAACTGCAAACCAAGTTGTATAATAACAGCTTGACGGTGAGACTGGGTTAGATCAGGAGTCACCACGAAGGCATTGAACTCTTGACCACAGCTCCAAACAGCTGCTTCAACAAAACAGGATTTAAACAGAGCACATTCAGAGTCCATGTCCTAAACCCCCTCTGGGATGTAGGAAAATATTCTACAGAACTGACATTTGAAATCACTTCAGACAGAGTCCTCCACCAACCATTCCCAGCAAAACTTCACAGCATATGCAGCACTGCAGCATTCATCTGATTCAACTCGCCACCAAATCAAGATGAGATGAGATGAGATGTATTTTAATGTCCCCGCAGGGAAACTTTTTTCTGGACTCCGTCTTGCAGTTCCACAGAAGATAAAATCATATATGCTACATAGTTAAAAAAAAAAGTTAAAACATCTCAACAACTTATAGCGTCATGTAACAGTTTGCACATACACACCTACTGACAACTACTAATTGGCAATAACCCCTTGGCCAACATCCTGCATTACCTGATAGTGTTGTGAATCTTAATGGACATGGGCAGGAATTAATGTACATAACACTTCAGCCTGCTCTGGGGAACCCTGACTCTTCTACGAGAAGGTAAGAGCTGGAACTCTGGGTGGAGAATGTGAGTTGGATCGGACACTATTTTCTGTGCCTGTGTTTGCAGGGATGAGTATTTTTTAAGTTCCATAATTTTCATAGTAGTCTGAACCAGACAAGCGATCTGTGATTTCAGCTCTGTACAGACAAGTTACCATACCAGGCTGTTATCCCATGTCCTATAATACTCTCTAAGACTGCATGGTAAAATAGTAACATAAACTTCTGCTCAACTCCATAGACCCTTAGTCAACGGAAAAACATACATCCACTGTTGCAGTCTAGAGCGGAGACTTCCAACATGGACCCTCCAGATTAGTGTATCAGTATGAACCCCCAGGTATATTTATAAGAGCTGACCTGGGTTATAGGTCCATTGTGGATAACCACTGGCCTAAGATCACCCACTGCCCTAGGGTCGAACACCATCACCTCGGTCTTCCTAACATTGCACAAATCTCTCTATTTGAGAGTGGTAAAATGATGAACTGCTGTTTTTGTGCATTTGTATCATCTGAGAACTTAATGATCTAGTTCTCAGGGTGGATCCTCATGCACTCAATGTATGGTGTCACTCAAATCAACAACTACAAATTCAAGTCAGATGATGGACCCTCTCTGTGATTTAAACTGCCACTGAGGCAACTATGTTGTTCACCCGGTCAAACTGTTTTGTATCCAGCTTGGAGTTCATGAGTATTCCTGCACTTGCCGGGCACCTTTCCACCTGGGGCGCCATCTGACTAGGGAGAGAGACAATCCCCTATCAAGAAGTTCAGTTGCAAAGCCCGGCCCTCATCTAGTGCCGCCATGTCCACTTGGTATCTCTAAACCTCCAGGCCAACCTCGAGCTCCTTTATTGACAGGTCATTCCACCTTATGGCTTCTCAGCACCTTGCCATTGGCACATCTTCATCACTCCCACAGAGTTATGAAAGCAGACAAAGCCCTCCACCGCAGCATGGTTACAGTTCTATAAAGAAGTTGGAAACATTAACTTTTCCAAAATGGAAGCTGATTATACGAGTCTACTGCATGAACCTATCCCCCATTGTTTAACTTTAGCCTTTTTGTGGTCTCATACCAGCCCGAAATTTGATTCACTTGACTATGGACATGAGAGAAACATACATATTATGTAAGGTGGAATATATAAAAGTGTAATTCGTCATAAAAAGCACGTCTCATCCAGACTGTTAAGGCTTCAACGAGTAATGTTGAAGAAATGAGCAAGAGTGAGCTTGATTTTGAAAGCTCTAAGACCCCCCCACACCACATCTTTCTCCTTCCCTCCCATAACTTCTCAGACAGACAGACAGCTCCTTCACAATATGAAACGTAGAAAGGTTTGGCAGGTAAAGAATCATGTTATTTCATCAGACTGATTCCAATGAAAACAGCAAGCACAATAAAAGCAATTCCTTAAAATATGTGCATTAATATCTATATTTTCATAGCACTTTCAGAGTTTGAATGGAACTTGGAAAAGTGCTGTAGATCAAAAGTCCAAAATAGGCCTTTACCAGATATGCCAAAGGGAAAACAGGAGAGAAACAGAACACAAGAGCGTGAGAGAGAGAGAGATCAGACAGAACTTAGGGAGGAAGACAGGTGATGAATGTGAGAGGAAGCAGATCAGGCTTGTTGTGTAGTTTCTGTTGCCCTGTGCCCTGCCATGTGTCTCTGATCATTAATATGCACTGTAGCACTACATGACAAAAGGCCAGAACCAAGGCAATTTCATTTCCTAAGCAGGCCCTCTGTGGAGTTCATTTCAAATGCCCTCCAACCACGACTCAGCCTGGATTGCATTTGCAAGGAGACAGCGGTGTGCTTGAGAAATAACGCTTCTGATTGCCGTGCAGTTAAAAATGCAGAAATGACACGGTTGTGCAGAAAATATGAAATGTCATGAATACACGATTCCACTCCCAACGTGTTCTCCATCTTTATAAACCGTTGCTCAATCTTTCCTTTCGACGGGGAGGTTTCGTCTCGCCTTTGGCGTCACTCGTGGGGCCTGTTAAATTTCACCAAAGCCAACATGTTGCTCATACATGAACGAAGGCTACAGAGCTTCCAAAGAAAATCACACCCAAAAAAACCCAAAAACAAACAAAATCTGGGGTAAAATCAAATTTGTATTTTGTGGAAGAGAAGAGACTGACTAGAATTTTTGAATTGCGAGAAGAGAAGGAGATCTTGACTTATCTCACCCAGTCATCTTCCAGTCTGAGATAATAGAGATGTGTCTTGTGTTTTAAATGAAGCCCACCTGGGCTTTCTGGGTTTAACAAGCTCAAAGTGTGCATATGTCAGTGTCTCTTCGCTCAAAATAGTAAAGAGGGACGAAGTAAGGGTCAGTAAGAGGTCATGGAGATATACAGATTTAAGAGCTTAAATACAAATATTGAAAATCATATTCAAACTTGTATGCCAGTATGTGTTTGGAAAAAGAGGAATTTTATATTTTGAATGAATAAATGATAAACAAATACATAGGGGCTGCTGAAACTGGAAAGAGTGGGGAAAAAACTCAAGAAAAACAGCTTTCGGACCAGGAAGTGGAAATAAAGTTTGAAATGTAAATGTGCCATTTTGCAGCATACAGGGCAACAGCAAGTTAGCTCGAAAGTGTAGAAAGAGATTAAACTTCAAATAGTCTCAGGAGTGAGGTGTATTCTTATGATTATTAACAGCCTTTTTTTTTCATAGCTTGACTCTGTGGTATTTTAGACAGTGTAATGCCACGTTTCAGTTCATATTTTGCAGCTTTTGTCAAAACATTCTCCTGAACAATCAAAAAACATGTTAGATGAGTCAAAGGCCATTGGATAGGCTGATAGTAAGGCTTGACATTTGAGACATTTTGACACACAAATTTGAATATAAATTGAAACTTGTCTGCATTTCAGTTGTGAATATCAAACAGTATTTTTTTTTTTGCTAAAGCCCTAAAACAGTGTTTCTCCACAGTAGAGCTAGGTTGTCCACAACTAAACATAAGTTTTCTCCTCCCTTGAATGTAATATTTTAAACTTCAGTAAACCGAGAGCCATAGCTCAAGTTACTTCAACGTTTAAAAAAAAAGAAAAGAAAAGAAAAACTGCAAGGATAACTCAAACAAGTGTTTAGCCGGCTCAAATCGGAGCAGAACGTAAAGAAGGGCTGCAAGAATCAATGTCATTTTAGTGGAAGTGATGCAGTAAATGAACACTGACACAGGCCACTGGAGCTGCTCTCTGTACTGCAAATAAAACCACCTCACCAGCTACACAAGTCAAGAGCGGAGGTCGTCCCATGTGATCTTAATCCATCACAAGCGTTTACGTTCAAACTCTTATCTCTGTACCTCTTTCAGTGAAGCAGTTGGGGAAAACAGGAATGTTTCTGCCTTTTAGGGTCCTATAAAGTCACAGCCCTGTGGAAAATATCAGTTTCAGTTGCTTTCCTTGCTAGTTCATTCATTAATTCATTCGCCTATCCCAGCAGTCATTGGGTGGCAGGCCAGGAGACACAGGGCACACACACATTCACACACACACACATTCACACCTAGGGACAATTTAGTATGGCCGATTCACCTGATCTACATGTCTTTGGACTGTGGGAGGAAACCGGAGCACCCGGAAGAAACCCACGCAGACACAGGGAGAACATGCAAATGCCACACACAAGACGACCCGGGACGACCCCCAAGGTTGGACTACCCCAGGGCTCGAAGCCAGGACCTTCTTCCTGTGAGGCGACCGTGCTAACCACTGTTAGCTACCGTGCCTCTCCTTGCTAGCTGTGTGTGTGAAATAACATGGGTTTCTCTGCCTGTCTCCTCTCCTCCACACAGACAAAAATACATCCAAGAAAAATAGAAAAGTTACAGAGGAAGAACAAAGATAAATTGGTGATTGCATGCTCTGTCATCAGGCAGCCTGCTCACTGATACGTGGTAAGACAGAAAACTATGTAGTCCTATAGGAAACGGAAATATCCTTTTTTATAAACCTGTGATGAAAGTGTCCTGTAATGTTTCAGATATTTTTCCTTCATTTTTCTCTTAGGTATTGCTTTGCACCCACGTAAATAGCAATCAAATTCACTTTAAATATACATTCCTATGCTGCTTGACTTGAACGAGGCCATCAGCTTTTAGCATTCTAGCGTAACTTCTATTAATAGCATGCAGCACCAAGATAAAATTACCACCTGTCACAACAATCCACCAGCAAAGGAAATACTGTGTCTTTAATGTCCTTTATACCTGAAGTGTGTTTCTTTGGAGTTGGGGCATTTTTTTTGGGGGGGGGGGCATGTGTGGCTTTACCAGAGGGAAAAGAGGACCAATAACCATGCCTTTTTACTAAAAGGTCAGAATTCCCTACTTGGTCCTGGCGGAGACCCTGACTCGCTCAGGAATAAAGACAACAAACACCCTTACCGTGGTGACTCATCGGCTTTTAAAAGGAGATTAAATGTCTCTTTTCAGCCCTCCCTTCCCTTTTGTCTTGCTCCACTGGGTCGGTGATGTTGCTTGCTGCAGAGAGAGCGGGGGCCATTGTATGGCATGGCCGGAGACGAGGACATCATCTCTTCTGGCTGGAGGGAGCTGGGTCTGTCTGGCAGTCGTTATATAGGGGAAATTTGGTGGATAATTTAATTTCATGTTAAATTGAGTGGGGTTATCAGGAGGAAAGTTGTTGGGGTTTCACCCCCCCCATCACTATATCCACATTTTATTGTAAATAAGGAGAATAGAGTTTAATTATATGTTAGTGTAACAGTATTTTTTTCTTTCCCTCGTAAATTAAGCCGTGTATAGGACTTAGAAAGGGAGGTGGGAGACTAATTGAGCTATTGGGAGCCAATGTATAACAGAACAACGTATGATCAAGGCCCATTCTAGTGGCAGGCCCAAAACTGATGATGGCAGTCTGACACCCAGCAGTCCAAACTCGGTTTGAACTTCCCAAAGGTTCCCTGTAGATTGCTTATTTCATGGCCCATGTGTGTGATTTAACTGAAGCTCCCAGGAGTGGAGTAAGGGACGTTGAACACAGCTGTCTCCTTCCATGTGTAATGTTGTATCCCCCCCCTCTCTCTCCGCCAATGACCAAATATAACAACTTAAAGATGTTATATTCTTTAAACGGTTGTTTCTAAAGCTACGCGTGTGCATTAAACCTCTTTTTGAAGGGTCCCTCTGTTAGACTGACCGTTTAAAGACCGTTGTAACATCTTTAAGCCGTAATATTTGGTCATTGGCGGACAGAGACATTAATCATTCAACCACCTGGAAAATCCTCTCAAAGAACAGGGCATATTCAACCAGTAGTAAAATGTGCAAACTATGTCTAACTGAAAAATATTGTATCATTTGCAAACCAGAAATGTCCACATTGACTAACAGGAATGAATTGGCCAGCAGTTGCAAACATGGAGCGTGTTTCCATGACCACAATAAACCGATAACTGGGAATGACCGGGTAATGGCAGTGTAACCGGTTATTTTTTTGCCCGGTGCGGGATTCGATACGAGGTGTACTGCGCCACAAGGCGACATCACTAACCGCTCGGCTAAAGGGTCAGACCCATTAGCTAGGGGCTAACGTGGCTTATTAGTAGTTTACAATAGTAATCCGATTTGACGTGCTTACCTGCACTTTAGCAATGCGATAATCGAAGAAAACGGGTTTACAGGACTCAGTCAATAGCGGGATTTCTTTCCAAGTACATGACGTCAAACTGTTATTTTCAAAACGTCCTGTCAACGTGGCGTCGCTCACCACGGCGTCTCCCCCGCTCCGGGTTGTCCTCTGTCCTCATGTGGGACGTGGTGCTAAACATGCAAAACACCGCTCTCCTTCGCCTTCTGCATACGGCAGGAAACGACGAGACGCGTTTATACGGCAAGCGTCTGCCGTTGGTCGAAGCCCGCCTCCGCCATTTTCGTTGAGACCTTCTTAAGTGTCTCCCCGTTTCTGTATTTCCGTCCATTTAGTAGATGTTGAATATTAAGAGTTGTCATTTCATTTAACATGAATTTGGTTTCTTCCTCGCTCCAAAAGTGATTGCTTCCACTGCTGCTCGCCATGTTTAAGTGTATCCGCTCGCGTTTTGACAACATCCGGGTTTTTTTTTTGTTTTTTTGAGGTTTTTTTTGTTTAACATTTTTACACATGCGCAGATGTAAAAGAACAAAATAAACCAGATTAACGGTATACATGCGCCGAATAAAACGGAATATTTGTCAAAAGGCTGGGTGTGTATCAGAGTTTTCATAATCCGATAACAGCCTTTATCCGATAAAGTATATCGTATTGCAGCGAATTCGGAGGGCAGTCCCGAACCGCCACAGCCGGGAGGCGAACCCGTGGCTCCCAAACCGCAAGCGGCAACGTTAACCAGTCGACTAAAGGGTCCGACCCCCCGGCCGACGTTGGTCCTTGTCTAACGGGTCGGACCCTTTAGTCGATTGGTTAACGTTGTCGCTTGCGAAGTGGGAGCCACGGGTTCGCGTCCCGGCTGTGGCGACGGTTTCCTGGACTGCCCCCCGAATTCGCTATGTTGGTGTTAGAAGTGGGATGGTGGGACCGTAAGGCCATCGGAAGGGTATGCGCCCAGAGGCGTGAAGGAGCTGATATGCTTAAGCGCGGTGTCGCGCTTCCCGAAGGAAGGGGGGTGGTAGTGTAACGTGCATGGATAAGTAGACACGTTGGCCGCTGGCCGACGGGTCTGACCCTTTAGTCGAGCGGTTAGCAATGTCTCCTGCGGTGCGGGCGATACGGGTTCGCGTCTCGGCCGCGGCAGTTCCTGTGGTTGGCCCCCCCGAATTCGCCACAGTATTAGGCTGTTTACATGACCGCTTGAATAATCTGATAACTCCATAAATCCGATAATGATCGGCTTATTAGTGTGCATATAAACACGCTCATAGATGTAAGCACCTATTTTGTAATTATAAATAAATCATGCCAATAGACAAATACCCCCCCCCCCATTGGACCGTTAGCGATCAAACGTTTTTGAATGTCGCACCTCCGTCAGCTTTCACGTGTTTTTGAATGTTGCACCTCTCCCTTCCCCATTGGACGTTGTGCACGTGATGTGCATGATGAGGCAGTAAACGGTATGTCCTTTCCTGAGTAGCTTAATTGACAGCTGATGATTGCTTATGGCATGAAACAGGCTTGTACTGTCTCAAAGAATTTACTGGACTCACTGAATTATATATGTGTGTGTGTGTGGGCTGCAACAATGAATCGATGAAATTGATCAAATATTTGATTATAAACATTGTTGGTAATGAATCTCATTAACGAGTCGATGGGTCTATGTTATTGCATGCTGTTTTGCGGAGCTGGCTATATCAATTCTAGAAAGACAAAAAAAAACAACCCACAACATTAGAAACATGGCAGACGAATCCTAATTGTGGCCTTGCTCCAAATCCCAACTCTTGTTGTAAACTTAGAGAAGGAAACAAGCTTGTTAGATCTAAGTGGTCAAGGAGAGGGGGGGGGGGCGCTACAAAAAAGTAAGATCTAATCGGGAAGACACAGCACAGCAGGAGACAGGGAAGGAGTGGAAAGTCATGATTATGTTTGGGAGGGAGACGGGGCATTTTCACCCAGTGCGATTGACCAAAGCAATTGAAAAAGAATTGGGAAAGATCAGATTTGCAAAATTCCAATTCTTATGTTAGCCATAAGTAAACAGCAACAAGACCAAGTCCTCAAGTTAGATACACTTGATGGTGTAACGATCGCAACATACATCCCTTATGTAGCGGCTTAACTGAGAGGCGTCAATTCAAATGTTCCACCAGAAATGACTGAGGAGGAAGTCGAGAAAGAAACCAGATGGGGGGGAAAGTACTAGGTTTTAGGAGACTTCAGACAAACAAAGATGATGTAAAGAAGGACAGTCTGTCAATGCTCGTGCAATTTGAGTGCACACTTCCTAAAGAGATTTAAATGGGGTGGATCAATCACAGCGTAAGAGAATATATCCCAAACCTTATAAGATGCTATAAATGCCTAAGAATGGGACACGCAGCCCAACAGCGCCTCCTCTGGTCGGTCGGGGCGCCTGCTCGGGGGGCCGGGGGAACTAGGGGGAATAGCGTGATCCTGCCACATGCTACGTCCCCCTGGCGAAACTCCTCGCTGTCCGGTGAAAAGAAGTGGGTGGCCACTCCACGTGTATTGGAGGAGGCATGTAGTAGTCTGCAGCCCTCCCGGCTCGGCAGAGGGGGTGGAGCAGCGACCAGGACAGCTCGGAAGAGTGGAGTAATTGGCCAAGTACAGTTAGAGAGAAAAAGGGGGAAAACGATCCAAAAAGAAAAAAAGTAAAGAAAAGAAATACAAAGTAATTACTAACACATCCTGTGCTGAAGCTTTAAAGCAGTGGTGCTCAGCCCTGCACCATCCTGCCGGTTTTCACTCCAACCCTGATTTAACACGTCTGATTCAGTTAATGAAGGTCTTGGTCAGCAGGTAATTAGTAGAATCAGGTGTGTTAAATTAGGGTTGGTCTGGGGCCCTGTGATGGCCTGGCAGCCTGTCCAGGGTGTCTCCCCGCCTGCCGCCCAATGACTGCTGGGATAGGCTCCAGCATCCCCGCCACCCTGAGAGCAGGATAAGCGTTTCAGATAACGGATGGATGGATGAAGTGAAAAACGGCAGGATGGTAGCTCTCCGGGAGCAGGGTTGGGCACCACTGCTATACACTAATACAATATAAAATGTCATCCAAACTCAAAATGACATAAAATTATATTAGATAGGGATCTGATGTTAACGTGACCTACCGACAATACTCTCAAAGGCTGAAAGCAGGATGTCGACGAATACTGAAGCCATGAGGAGATGATCTGCCATGCTCGCTCTTATTCTCTACTGAGAACTACCGCGAGATTACCTTGTTCCCGTGAGACTTCACGATATGACATCATCAGCGCTACGGTCTCTTAAAGAGACAGTACGTACTGAACATGGGACTTCTTCTCAACTACTGACACAACAACTGTAGTTTTTACTCTATTTTTATTTGTGTTTAAATGTCTTTTTATTGTGTTATTTTGCTGTCTTAAAGCCTTTTATGTTTCATGTAAAGCACTTTGAATTGCCTTGATGCTGAAATGTGCTACGATAGATGGAGAATTTTGTTGGATACCTGCTCAGAAGGGATTAAAGGGGAATGAATTTGGGGACATGCTGGCTAAAAGATCACTAAGTATGAGGCACATAATTGACATACCATTTGGAAAAGGGGAAGGTAAAACACTACTCGGAAAGAAAATATCGGAATTTTGACAGAAAAGTGGGATGAGGACAGTAAGGGCAGAACATGCCATACAATACAAAAGACAGTACCCAGTATAATCCTGAGTGTTAATTTATCTTCCTGGGTCCATTTGTACACTCTCAGAGTTAAATGAACACTCCGTTTTTTACTGTGTAAGAGCAAAGCGTGTTAAAGGGAGAAGTAGAAGAGAGGAGGTAGTCTATCCAGATTAAGATTTGATCACATTGGTTTAAATGAGACTATTTTCTATTGGGAAAAGTAAATTCACAAGTATGCACGCATTGTAATAAAACTGAAAATGCAGAACACGTGACAATGCACTGTGAAAGATTGCAACAAAGGATGAGAGAGGCCGGCTCATGATGGCATTTTGAAGGGATAATAGGAAAAAAATTGGAGATGAGGTGTGTGAAACACAGAGAGGGGTAATAGATTTCTTAACAAACACCGGATAGTTTGATAAAATGTTTTTTTTGTATTTTATTATAGACTAGGGTGGCATGGTGGTGCAGTGGTTAGCGCATTCGCCTCACAGCGAGAAGGTCCTGGGTTCGAGCCCAGGGGTAGTCCAACCTTGGCGGGTCATCCCGGGTTGTCCTCTGTGTGGAGTTTGCATGCTCTGCGTGGGTTTCTTCCGGGGGCTCCGGTTTCCTCCCACAGTCCAAAGACATGTAGGTCAGGTACTAAATTGTCCTTAGGAATGAATGAATGAATGAGTGTGTGTGTGTGTGTGTGTGTGTGTGTGTGTGTGTGTGTGTGTGTGTGTGTGTGTGTGTCGGCCCTGTGATGGCCTGTCAGCCTGTCCAGGGTGTCTCCCCGCCTGCCGCCCAATGACTGCTGGACTAGGCTCCAGCATCCCCGCGACCCTGAGCGCAGGATAAGCGGTTAAGACAATGGATGGAATTTTTATAGACTAAACTGGATCCTGTTGTACATACTTCGGAACTGTAAGTGGCGGTATGCGTTTAAAAGCTAGTATTGCATTCCGTCAAAAAAAATCCATGAAGAAGAAGAAAAAGCACAACTTATTTTAACGACCACGGATGACTAGACACGGTAGCCCATGGCTAACGGGTCGGACCCTTTAGTCGAGCGGTTACCGATGTCGCTCGCGGGCGATACGGGTTCGCGTCCCGGCTGCGGCCGTTCCTGTGGTTGCCCCTCCGAATTCGCTACAATATGCTTGCATTCCTCTCATTTTTAATGTAGCGTTTCTTCATAAATTTAGGCATACCAGCGCAGCCAATACGCCAGGCCGAACGCCCATGTTCCCATGCATCCTTCCATGCATCCTTCCATGCTTGATTGTTTGCCTTTTTTTTTTAGGCTTCTGGGCTTCCCCTGGTAACCCGATGTTTAGCGTCACAACGCTGTGAACTGGGGGTAATGCTCTCAGGCGAAGTCTGCAGAAATGCGGATTTAGGGAAAGTGTGCACAAAGGGCTCAAAATGTCTGCGAGAGAGCCCTCATGCACTTGACGATTTATCAGTGGGAAAGCCCTAACCCCTCACAGATTTAGCGGTAAATCCGTGAGTGTCTCTGCAGACGCTTTGAGAGGGGCTAGCTAAATTTGGCCAATCAGAGCCTTGTCAGTCAAAAACTAATTCAGGGTGGTTGAGGTTAGGGTTAAGGGTTGGGATGGGATACGCCCCCGCTCCGGCGCCATGTTTGTCTGCAGCTACCCATTACTCAAAGTCTCCGGTCTGCAGAGACTCCCTTGTCGAAAACTGCTCGACCAAAAGTATAGAAGCACTTCATGTTAAATTCAAGTAAAAAGTGTGTTAGATAAACTAGGTAAAACTCATCTCGCATGGCACGGGAGCACCACGGCAATGAGAAAACACCTGAAACGAAAATATCGTGGCAAATTCGGGGGACAACGCAACCACAGGAGCTGCCGCGGCCGGGAAGCGAACCCGTATCGACCGCACCGCAGGCGACATCGCCAACCGCTCGACTACAGGGTCAGACCCACCAGCCAGCGTGTCTGCTTATCGATCCACGTTACACTATGTTGGAGCCATGGAGGAAGGGGACTCAACAGCAGGATAAAGTTTATACAAAAACCTTAATTAAACAAGCTTAGAACCATGGTATGCGTTGCGTTTTGAAGTGAGGAGTCGTTCGTCTCACAGCAGGTAGTTCTCGTTTATCTAATAGCCGGTGTTTGCTGGAGACCCAGCTTGAATGGGCTATGTCAAATTAAAGTAGCTGTAGAGCAGTGGTTCTCAAGGTTTTTCTTGTCATGCCCCCTTTGGGGGAAGAACATTTTTCGTGTCCCCACCCCAACAGAATGGGGGCAAAATGGGCCAAGTTTAACTTTATTTAAAATGACACCAAGATCATGAACATTCCTTTCACTTTTCTTTCAGTAATTTCTGTTGTGCAAATAACAAACGCAAGTTCCACTTCAACTTTATCAAACCTCTTTTTGTGACATTTGTCACTAGATTGCTCCATTAGTCTGTGTGCTTTTTAAAAAACAGAGAAAAACGAAATAACATTTAAAATCAATTTGCTAGCACAATAACAATAAAGTTAAATCTGTGCAACAAAAAAAGAACAAATATTTGGGGAAAACGATGAGCAAGTCAATTTGTAAGAGCTCAAGTCTTATCACTGCATTCGTGGCTGCATTGAGCCTGTTTTGCACTGCACATCTTTTCAAAATGGGGTTGCAGGCTTGATCCTGCCACTCTCAAGTCATGCTTTAAGTAATACTTGAGGTAGTATTGGTCGAGGATCAATGACCACACCGGGTTATAGAACTCAGGTTTAATCGTGGCTCAGTAGGCAGACGTAATAACCATACATGGTAGTGGTGTAACAGTCCGGGTAGTACATAACACCTAGTGTAGTTCCAGTGGATATACATGGCATTATATCACTACAATGCTCAATGTTGAGCTTAGATCTGTACTTTGTTTTAAGTGAGGCAACAGCAGAAAAGCCCATCTCACAGAGATAGGATGTGGCGAACGGAAGCAGAATTGCCACAGCCCTCTGTCCTATGAGTGGATACTCCCTCTCCACACCAAGCCAGAATTCACTCAGTGTCTGAGCTGTAAAGCTCAGCCTCGGGGTGGAGTCAGATGTCATCTCAATGAACTGGTCCTCTTCCACAGAGCTTACATCAGCAGGTGCTGCTGCATTGAATGGATCTGTCACCAAGTCATACTGAGCACTGTTTGGAAAGCATTTTTGAAAGAATCCTCTCAGGGAAGAGATGTGCTCCTTAAGACATGAAATCACCGTGGTGGCTCCAGAATCACTGGTTTCAACAAATTCACTCAGATTCTCAAAGAAATCAATGTTTATTTCCTTGATCAAGTCGCCGGCCCCACATGCTTTCAAGTGAATGCACTGATCTTGTCTGCCAGGTGAGGAAGGTGCTTCTCTCTGCCTTGAAGCTGAAGATTTAATCCATTCAGTTTTCCAAATATATCGCTGAGGTAGGCCAGTTTCCTCAGAAATTGTTCATCACTGAACTTGCTTGCAACTTCATGCATATGTTCCTCCTCCAGAAACACCCAGATTTCCTCTCTGAGCTCAAATACTTGTGACAACACTTCACCTCGCGAGAGCCACCTAGGCTCGCTGTGAAATAACACCGCCGAATGTTCAGCTCCCATCTCCTCACAAGGTGCAGAGACCAGCCGTGCTCTCGGTGATCTTGTTTTGATGGAACTGATCACGCTAACAACATCGGTCAAAAGCTCGTTTAAGTCAGGGCTAATCTGTCTTGATGCTAGCGCTTCTCTGTGCATGACACAGTGCATCTATTGCGCATTTGGCGAGACCCTCTTGATTAGTGCTGGCGATCCCTTCGTTTTCCCTGCCATGGTCTGTGCACCATCTGTACAAACAAACGCCTGCACAGTTCTCCCATTTCAGCCCATGTTCTGTCAGGTAACAGTCAAGAAGCCTGAAGAGCTCATCAGCTGTCGCTCTACTTGGGACGTAATTGCAAAACAGTAAATCTTCACAGTGACTCTGACGTGACAATGCGAACATAAGCAATAAACCAGCAGTCTTTATTGCTGTCAGTAGCCTCGTCCACTTGTAAGATGAAACGTTTGTCTTTCAGTTTTTCAACGAGCTGGTCCGTAAGGTCATTTGAAATGTCGCATATACGTCTTGAAACTGTATCACTGGACAGAGTGACAGCTTTCAATTTTGCAGCGCCTGTCTCATCAAACATAGTTGACACCAAGCCGTGGGAAGTATGAGCTCCTCTGCTATTGTGTGTGGTTTCTTGCACTGGGCAGTTCTGGATGTGACTTTGTATGATGCCATTAGTGCTTTGTTGTTCACTGATGCAGCTTTTACAAAGCAATGTTCCCGCTGGCGGTATGCACCAAGTTTTCTCTGAAAGAACTCGAGTGGCTTATTGACGTGACTGGGGTGTAATGTCTCTAAGTGTCTTGTTTGTCTCGGAAGCATCGCCTGTTTTTCTTCTTGTCCCTGTCAAATATTGCCCCATTCTGTGAACCTACTCACTGTCTCATGAAAGTACGTTTTGTTGATTGTTCCGCCGTGAAAAAGATTTCGACATCAAAACAGTAGTTCCACACGCCCCCCGTCATGCTTCTGTGCCGGCACACACGTTGAGAAACGGCTCTGTAGAGAGAGAGAGGGAGAGAGAATGTGTGTGTGTGTGTGTGTGTGTGTGTGTGTGTGTGTGTGTGTGTGTGTGTGTGTGTGTGTGTGTGTGTGTGTGTGTGTGTGTGTGTGTGTGTGTGTGTGTGTGTGTGTGTGTGTGTGTACATGATTAGCTACGCTTATGTGGACCACATGTCCTCATTAGGATAGAAAAACCTGAGAGCACCTACCTTGTGTGGACATTTCAGAGGTCCTCACAATGAAAAGGATCTATTTTAGGGTTAGGACTTGGTTTTAGGGTTACGGTTAGAATTAGAGTTAGATTAGGGTAAGGGTTAGGGTTAGGGTTAGGTGTGTAGTTTGCGTGGTTAAGGTTAGGGTTAAGGGCTAGGAAATGAATGTAGTCAATGAGGGGTCCTCATAAGTGAAACTTGTGTGTATGTGTGTGTGTCGGCCCTGTGATGTCCTGTCGGCCAGTCCAGGGTGACTCCCCGCCTGCCGCCCAATGACTGTGTGTGTGTGTGTGTGTGAGAGAGAGAGAGAGAGAGAGATGGTGAGTGTCTGTGAGAAAGTTTTACTGCAGAAAAAATCTACGTCCGAAGTCCATGGCCTGTTAAGGCTATTTGATATAGCACTAATTTTGTGTTTTAGGTTTTTTTTTGTTGTTTATATTTTTATTGTTTATTATTTTTATTATGTATATGATACACGGCCTTGCCCGGAGCTGCGCCCGAGAAGGAAACGCCAAGAGCGGTCTGACAGGATGCGGGCGGGCTAAGCTAACTGCTAGCCCATGCAGAACGGCAGTTCCGACAGTCATCCTGGCTGGCATTCGTTCCCTTGGGCCAGTGCTACTCTTTACGCGGCTCGCGAAACTTTGTTTTGCGCCTCATATAGTAGATCCACTGATAACAATAGGGGCATAGCTATAGCTTACTTCTGTAGGTTCCGTTTGTGTCCTGTTTTAGCACATTGAAATGAATTAGAGACGGCCCTCCTTGCAGTGACAGAATCGCTGCATTCTGCGAGAGCAAACTCTCTCTCCTCTGTCCTGATACTCCTGGACCTGCCAGCTGCGTTCGACACAGTGAACCACCAGTTCCTCCTCTCTACCCTCGAGGGGCTGGGTGTCACAGGCTCTGCACTCTCAATGTTTGCAACCTACCTGACGGGTCACTCCTACCAGGTGACATGGAGGGGATCTGTGTCGGAGCCTCGCAGACTGACTACAGGTGTTCCACAGGGTTCGGTTCTAGGTCCTCTCCTTTTCTCACACAACATCCCTGGGTTCTGTTATTCACTCGCATGACTTCTCTTACCATTGTTATGCTGATAACACCCAGCTGATCTTGTCCTTTCCTCCCTCTGACACACAAGTAGAGACACGCATTGCTGCGTGCTTGACTGACATCTCGGAGTGAATTTTGACACACCACCTGAAGCTCAATCTGGACAAGACAGAGCTGATGTTCCTCCCAGGGAACGGTTGCCCACACCGAGACCTGGCCATCACCATTGACAACACCGTGGTCACGCCAAATTGGACTGTGAGGAATCTGGGTGTGATCCTGGACGACCAACTGTCGTTTGCTGAAAACGTTGCATCGGTTGCTCGCTCCTGCAGATTTCTCCGCTATAACATCAGGAGGATTCGCCCATTCTTCACCGACGAGATGGTACAGGTGCTCATCCAGGCTCTGGTCATCTCCCGGCTGGACTACGGCAACTCCCTCCTTGCTGGCGCCCCGGTGTCGGCCATCAGACCTCTGGAGCTTGTTCAGAAAGCTGCAGCTCATCTGGTGTTCAACCGCCCTAAGTTCTCCCACACAACTCCCCTTCTCATGTCCCTACACTGGCTCCCAGTAGCTGCTCGCAGCCAGTTTAAGACTCTGGTGCTAGCCTACAGGGCAGTGAAAGGAACAGCTCCTTCCTATCTCCAGGCCATGGTCAAGCCCTACACCCCCACCCTACCACGTCGCTCTGCTGCCTCTGGACACCTGGTTGCCCCGTCGCTCAGAGGCCCCTGCTGCCGATCGACCCGGTCCCGGCTCTGTTCTGTCCTGGCCCCACAGTGGTGGAATGAAGTCCCCACTGATGTCAGGACAGCGGAGTCGCTGCCCATCTTTCGGCGCAGGTTGAAAACTCACCTCTTTAAGAACTACTACCCTGTTACTTGCTCTTAGCACTTATTGTATTCATTCATTAAAAAAAACTATTTCTTGCATTTTTACTTTAGCACTGGTTTTGCTCTTAGATGCTTGTTTAAATGCACTTATGATGCACGTAATGTAAGTCGCTTTGGATAAAAGCGTCGGCTAAATGACTGTAATGTAATTATCCAGCAGGTGGCAGCAATACTGAAGATACGTCAAAGAACGTAGGCTACGTAACAGCGTGGGATCATGGGTAGACGTATAGCCTATGTGTGTAGCTTTGTATTTGCGAAACATTTTTTTCATGTTGATATGCTTATGTATAATTGCATATGTACATGCATACATAAGATAGGTTCCACTCCCAGCCTTACAAACTCACAAACACGTATTATATATTTTGATAATGCAATGTAATTATTAATTGTTAATAAAAAGAGATGTAAGAATGGAAAGCATGGTACTATATATTTTTTAAACATACACAAAGATGGTAAATATCTTGAGGGTGATGATAAAAAACAAACAAACAAAAAAACACCCGAGTTATATCTGCAATCTCTGTGGCTCTTTGAGGAATGGTCTTACTCATAAGTGGCTCTGCTAAGAAAATTAGAGTACCACTACCGGGCTTGGACATTGATTTTTTTTTTTTTTTTTTTTTATTTTGGATATATGTGTTACTTTGGATATGTGTTCTTGTAGTTTTTGGATGTGTTTTTGTCTTTGTGTTGCACTGCTGTGGGCTGGGAGAAATGGCATTTCGTTTCATTTCATATACACAAAGTACATGAAATGAAATGACAAATAAAGTGATATATATCCATCCATTATCCAAACCGCTTATCCTGCTCTCGGGCTCGCGGGGGTTCCTGATGCCCCACATGAACACGTGGACGTTTATAGGCTGCAGAAATGGCCACACAGTCAGATTTATGGCCTGTATGTGTGTGCGGGACACGGCACTGAAATGAAAGGATATCTCTATCAGTTTCGGTGTCTAGTGGACCCAGGTCTGAAACGGGGCTGTGTGCAGTGTAAACACACAGAGAAACTATTCATATAAAATATAGTGTAACCGGTTATTTTCTTGCCTGGTGCGGGATTCGATACGAGGTGTACTGCACCACAAGGCGACGTCACTAACATCTCGGCTAACGTGTCTTATTAGTAGTTTACAATAGAATTCACCTTTCGTTTACTTTTTTGTTTTTGTTTTTTAGATTACGGTGCAACTACAAAGAGCTCTTAGAAACAAGGCTGAAAACCAGCTGATAAACAGGAAGGGAGGAGGCTGTGAGACTCCCGCCAGAGTTGTGCACTTTAACCAGCAACACAAAGAGCTTACTTGGTGAGGGTGATTTTGGTTTTTTGCTGTTGGAGGTTGTATTTCTGTATGAAGGTGTCTGTGTGTGTCTGTGCCCATAATCTGCGTGTGTGTGAAAGAGAAACAAAGAGAAAATACTGTAACGTGCATGGATAAGAAGACACGCTGGCCGCTGGCTGGCGGGTCTGACCCTTTAGTCGAGCGGTTAACGATGTCTCCTGCGGTGCGGGCGATACGGGTTCGCCTCCCGGCCGCGGCAGTTCCTGTGGTTGCGTTGTCCCCCGAATTCGCTATAATACCACCATCCGTATATTGCTCCTCCAAACCCACCAACCCCCTTTGAAATTACACCTAAACAATTTACCCCCCCCCTCCCCACACACACACGTTTGTCTATGAGGAACAGGATAACAAGTGAACAGCCTCCTGATACTGCCTTCATCTCAGCGGGATATGGACACACCAAGGACGAGGAGGAGAGGAGGTTATGGAGGAAGGAGAAGAGGGAAATATGAGGTGTGGGAGAGCAGGAGACACCGATGCGGAGAGGAAATGTGCAGTCTTTAGAGTCCAAGCTGCAGAAGAGGAGAGAGAGAGGACAAAATGAGAGAAAAGTGTGAAGGCTGAGAAACGAGACGGGTGGAACGAGATGAGTGGAGATCTCCTGGTGAGGAAGAAGTTAAAAGGGAACGAGGAGGCTCTGATTAGCTGAGAAGGAAGGAAAGTGGGAAGCGGGGGATGGGGGAGTCTGGCACAGCTGAGGACGACAAGGAATGTATCACCAGATGGATGAAATGACTACCTGTTGTTGTTTTTTGTTTGTTTGTTTGTATTCCCTCTGAGGGCATGATGCCTCATCATACAAACAAACAAACAAACAAACACACACACACACACATGCTCACAGCCTCTTCTCGTCACATGACGTGGTTGCCGTGACGGTGTGTTTCGTGTGTTTTGGACCAGCCGGCGTGCAGGAAGGAGGTCCGGTGCTCATCCCCAACTTGTCATGTTTCAAGCTCATCTCTTCTGCAGCCTTTGGTCAATTTATATGATACATTGTCCAGAAAGCTCCTTCTGAAAAGTAGAGAAACGAAACCTTTTTAATATCCCTTTATGAAAGTCAGCATTATTGTGCTTTGCCCCCCCCCCCACACACACACACACATGCCCCCCCCCACACACACACATACAAAGGGCTGAATATTGTGACGGGATTGTTATGAAATACTTCCGCATACTCAAAGCACGCGGATGAATCCAGCAGGAGCTGCGCACGCGCAGCTGAGGCCGCTGACCGCTGAGCAGCGCTGGATGCTGCACAGTGACTCCTGTCTGCTGGATCTTACCTGCCAGCTTGTCCCGGGACCCAAACCCGTCTGCAGAATCAGCTCAAAGGTGAACCAAACGCCGCATTTGTTTGCATAAAATATAATAATAATAGTAATAACAGGGCGTCCAGGTAGCATAGCCGTCCATACTGTTGCCTGCCAACACAGGGATCCCGGTTTGAATCCCCGTGTTCCCTCCGGCTTGGTCAGGCGTCCCTACAGACACAGTTGGCTGTGTCTGCGGGTGGGAAGCCGGATGTGGGTATGTGTCCTAGTTGCTGCACTAGTTCCTGTTTTACATCCTTGTTATAACTTGCTCCCAGCCTCTTCAGGATTATTTTCTGACTGCAGGAGACTCATTCGAGAATAGGGACCATGAAAGGATCGTTTTAACACTGCTCACCACCATGCCTTCATTAGCAACCTTTTACAAAAGCCAAATTACGCTCCTAATTGAACCTTTTCCCAATGCTCTCGCCGCCATATTTTGACTCCTAATTGAGCAGCTCGTCTTTAGATTAACGGCGTCACGTGTTGATCGGAGCGAGAGGAGCTGCTTCTCGGGGAGCGTCGGTGTGCAGTGGAGGGCCCCCGGTCCACCTCACCGCCGTCGATCTGGACTTTTACATGCAGTCCTTGCAGGATTTACACACATGATAACCACCGGTGTAACCATCCACCCAGCCCCCGTGAATCCATTCCTCTCAGCTGATTTAATTATCTGATCCCCATCCTGTCATTCCAGATCAATATCTTTCCTGTGCTAGGGTTTTTGTTTTGTTTTTTAGAGGAGAACCGAACACTGATGGAGAGGATAAAATAACTGGATCAAACATTTAGTGTGGAGTCACGAATGGCAAAATCCCGCATGCTGCATACTTAACCTATGTAGGTGTTATGTCTGCACACATCGACAGTGCTGCATTTGATTTGGTGCTGTTCTATTGTGCTGGGATCGATTGGTGATGCCTGCGGGCTCTGGGTTGTTTGATCGGGTCTGCCTTTGATGCTGTGTCAGTCTAAATAAAGAATGCCACGGAGAGGTTGTGTCGAGCGACAGCGCTGTGTCCTGACGTGATTTCTAAATACAATAGTAGGATACAGGTGTGGATATATCTACTTTATAGACTACTCGTGAGTTTATGAGCCATATGATTTGACTCGTCATTTGGACGTGGAATGGATATTCAGTTTTACAGTAGTATCAGGAAAGACCATCTTTTCCTCAAACCTGCGGAGGGAATAGTACATGTGCGTAGAAGTAAACAGCAAGAGCAGTGGAGCGAAATTAATGACCCTGCAATGTGAGAGAACAACTTAATAGTTTGTGTGTAAAATAGATCAGACAAACAGAACGATGGCGTGCGTGTGAGTGTGTGCGTGTGCGTGTGATCCAGAGCTGTCCTGTCTCCGTGGATCTAATTATCAGTGGTTTCAGACTTAGCGCAGTGGCTGTCTGCATCTGAAGAGTTTTGCATCCTGTGGTTGTACATCTCAGTTGGTGTCTCCTGGTGTATTCTCTGGTTATCCTGCCTCTGATCCGGGGAATCTGTACTTTGTGAGTTCACTAATGAAAAGATAAATACTCGGTGTTTATGTGCTGTCCAATAATCTCTTAATTGGAGTGATTCCCTCGTAATTTAATTCATCAAACGAGTGTGTGTTATATGGAACAAAATATATCATATAACAAAAACAAGGACATGCATATACTAGTAGGTTACTACGCCTGTGTGTGCTCCTGACCGAGGCATGGCCAGAAGAACTGGAGCTGGTCCCTGGGTGCCGCATGGCAGCTTCCCCCTGCTCCTAGATTAATAAAGTACATCTTATCTAATCTCATTTTATCTTATCTAACTATACCAAAACATTCTGACTACCTGTCAGTGGAGTTGGATAAAGCAGACTGCAGGCAGGACTTCTGCATATGGGCGGTGTTCTGCTGCCGTCACACATCTCATCGAGTCGTTTTTGGGAGAAACTGGGTTATGGAAAATGCATCCTGTGACTCACACAATCATTGCCAACTTTAAGAGCCACGCGCCTATGATTTCCACAGCCCGCAAAAGTAATTAACTCTGTCTCCCCCCTACTGCCCCTGTCCTCCCTCTTTCATTAAGGAAGGAATCGAACAGCCCTGTAATCTTTGCGTGAGCTTCATTTTTCCGTTATACAGTAATTGGCTCATAGGCCGGTATTGAACAGCTTGTAGTGGCAAACTTTCTTCAGCTGGGAGGCAAAGTGGATGGATGATATCTCTCTCTCTCTCTCTCTCTCTCTCTCTCTCTCTCTCTCTCTCTCTCTCTCTCTCTCTCTCTCTCTATCTGTCTATGTATTTCTGTCATGTCCTTTCTGTTAGTCCCCTCTCTCTTTCTTTCCTGCACTTTGGTTTATCGCTGTCTGAGCTTGGTTATGCAGATTTATGAGCAGTGTTAAGAGAGAGAATGGAGGGGTCCTTCGCAGCGCTGGGACGAGTTGTAAGGAGAAGCGCGGAAATAACAGGAGCATTTCGAGACATCTTTTCAGTTGCACGATCTGTCCTAGATAGGATGCGGCCTGACACCACACATCAGAGGCAAGCCATCGTTGTTACAAGTCATCAAAATCAGAATCAACGTTACTGGCCAAGTGTGCCTATGCACACCAGGAATTTGACTCAGCGAGCGCACCGCAGCGTCTAGCTCTGGCAGACATCACTCACACAAAAAAGAAAACAAAGCGAAAGAGGGGAAAAAACAGAATAAATGAAACAACAACAGGATATTGGAGGCAAGCATGTATACACAACACGTGTGTCGCTACTGAAGAGTTAGGTTGTTGATTACTCAACCATAACCAATGTCCATATACAAACTACTATTATGCCATATTTCGTATATACTATATTACACATACACTATACCTTAATATACCATACCACACCTCCAAAACCCATCATGCCCATCCACAATGCTATCTACTCCCACTATATTATATACGGAGACCGTCGCCACAGCCGGGACGCGAACCCGTGTCTCCCACTCCGCAAGCGACAACGTTAACCAGGCGACTAAAGGCTCCAACCCATTACTCAAGGGCTAACGTGCACTTATTCGTGTACATTACAATATTATCTTATATACCAGAAGTATACACTATGTATTCACCTACCATCCACCTCACATCTACATATTATACTATATACCAATGTTACAACACAACAATAACAGCAATAATGTGTGACCAGTGTACAGCAGTTGTGTGCATTTACAATTGTACATTTGTATTGCGGGTCCGGATTAAAGAGGTGGTGCACATCACAGATATGTTGGTGCGGCATCTTGACCAGAGAGACTTCATTAAACTGAATGCCATCTCAATATTTTAACAAAAAATACGCAAATCATGGATGCTTTTCAAAATGTATATTTATTATGACTTGATTATTTATTATACATTGACTGAAAGCGGATCTGCACTGAGGGAAATTAGGAGTCGATTGGCTGCACACTTTCCAAAAGCATGTTATCTTTGGGGGGTGGGAAAGGTATTGTAACGTGAATGGATAAGTAGACACGTTGGTCCTTGACTAGCGGGTCGGGCCCTTTAGTCGACTGGTTAACGTTGTCGCTTGCGGAGCGGGAGACACGGGTTCGCGTCTCAGTCGTGGCGGTTCCCGGGCTGCCCCCCCTAATTCACTGCAGTATCAAGCCCAGCTTAAGTCACATGTTAATGGTGTCAAAGCCGAGTTACAAGTCTCCTTCAGTTTTGTCAAGTCAAAACCGAAGTCATCAGGTTTGTGACTTGAGTCTGACTCAAGTCCGAGTCACGCGACTCGAGCCCGCATCTCTGCCATGCGCCCTGTGGTGTGAGGATCTCAGCACCGTCTGCAGACGCTGGATCTGGATGCATGAATGCAGAGTTTGATGTAGCATGCAAACAGTCCTGTGACACAATGAGGTAATGAACCACTGGCCCAGAGTCCACCCTGTCTCTGTGTATCATCACTACAACACGCCGCTGCCCTGCAAGCCAGTAGGACTGCATGAGCCGCATTTGTCATGAGAAATTAACTGGCAGGCCGAGAGAACGGTGGACTGTACCCATCCATATATAACCCGCTTCCTCCTCTTTTCCCCACCCATGTGGGGCACTTCCAGTTTGGACTCTTATATTTCCTTTCCCCCCTCTTTTGGTTACACATGTTTACAAACAAACCCTTCAGCTGGCCATGCTGGGTGTGTGTGGCTGTGATCGTGTGTGTGTTACAGTCTGGAGCCGAGCCCTCAGCAAGAGGCTGTGGCTCTGCGATCTCGCCAGTTTGAGCCCCATCAGACTCATCACACATCAGGAAAATAGCGGCCAAATGCAACCCAGTCGCACGGACTTTCGTGATGGCGTCACGTTAATTAATAATCGTGATACCATCACGATTATGACCTGATTTACGTGATGTGGTCACGATCTGATAGAACCCTAACCCTCGAGTCGTGACCACATCACGTAAATCAGGTCATAATCGTGATGGTATCACGATCGAAAGTCCGTGCGACCCTCGGCCCTGGCGAGCCGTCATACAGCGATAAGGTGGTAATAATGACGCCTGCATTTGGTACAGATTTAACAGTTGACACGGGGGGGGGGGTGTTCATCCATCCCTCTCCCTCTTTCGATCTCTGCCATCTCTTTCCATCCCACCCTCTCTTTTGATTATATCGGTCTCTCTTTTTATTTGGTCCAGTAGAATTACACGAGGACCAAAAATATACATATCAATCAACTGAACCATCAATCATCCGGACAGAACCATAGAGCTAATTGCATTCAGGACTTGATGAAGATCTGCGAGGAGCGGCGGCATTTGGATTTTCCATTAGGCTCACACCTTCCGCCTCACCTGGCACACAACTACAGAAGGACCCCGGCGTCGAATGGCAGCCGAGGGAGAAACAGAAAAAGGAGAAAAGGCACAAAACATATTAATATACTGTGTCGGAGTCGGACAACGCGTGAATTATTCATTTGCTTTCAATTATGGATGCAGATTTACAGTGTGCCGGTCGCATGGCTTTTAGAGAAGAGGAGTGGAAAGGATGCACACAAATGTAGAACCAGATGTGGTTGCTACCCTGCAAATGTCCCCTTTGTGTTTCTCTTTGACCCCCCCCCCCTTACTTGGGTCATTCTTCTTTTTATTTGCCATCACTGTCAATCTCTCATCCTCCCCTTATGCCCATTTCCCCCTTCCTCCCTTTCATCTAACAACCTGTCATCTGTGCCATCCATAATTATGGCGGTTAATTACACTATTTCCAGAGAGCAAATGGATTTGATCTGCACTGACCCCAAGTTACAGCTGCGTCGACAGACGTAAGGAGAAAAACATTTTCAGCGCCGCCTGCTTTTATTTATCCCCATGAGATCCCAAAAATTTTTTCCTCCTGTACTGTAAGTGGTGAGCACACACACACACACACACACACACACACACACACACACACACACACACACACACACACACACACACACACACAACGGTCAACATGCAAAAACACTAAAAGTAACTCTCACGCAAACACACGCATAATCGCAGACAGCTGACGGAGTGACAGAGTAACAACGTAACCGTAGCATCCATCAACATGGCCGCACACAGTCACGCGCAAAGAAGGGCGGGTTGATTTATCGCTACAAACACGCGACCGCGCACAGTGGATCACGTAAGCCAGGAGCATCAGTATAGAATCAATCAACCAATGAGCAGATTAGAGGCTGCACATACACAGATACACAGGTTTGAACCGATACAAACACACAAGACATACAGAATTATTATCTTTTACTCTTCGCTCTCTGCCTCCATCTCTCTTTCCTTCACCCGCCATCTTTTCTCTTTGTCTTTCTCTCTCTCTCTCTCTCTCTCTCTCCATTCACGGAGCATTACAGATGTGTGCCACCTCTCAGTCTCTAGAAGGGATGTCTCGATCAGGGCCTCCAATCATCTCATGGCAGAAGATGGCCTTTATTGAGCAGCGGTTAATGCAAATGTGTGGCTGTGGTCAACCGCCATCGGATTAGCCTCACATACGGAAGAACACGCACGCACGCACACATGCCTGCACACACATGCGCGCGCACGCACGCACACTGGACTGCAGCATAGCAGCTGTTAGAATGTAGCACTCCCGTCGTTGTGTATCTTTTCTGTGTCGAGTAACAAGATAACTGGAATCGGTTACACTTGCCATTTCAAACGCAGTCCTCTGTCATCAGAACACAT